>NC_081565.1:91534955-91597297 GCF_022355385.1 Mustela nigripes | reverse complement strand
TATAATATAATAATAATATAATATTATTATTATTCTACAGAATAATATTACTCTGTAGAGCAACTCAGAGTGTTTCTGTGGCTTATATCACTACCATTAGGTGGTCATCAGTGTTTGGATTTAAACCAAAGGCTTATCTTAAAGCTAAGATTTGCATTTATTTGTTTTGAAAAGTGTAAACAATCCAAATTATGAGCAGAAACAATCACCTTCCATGGGAGAAGATTAGTATAAATATCATTTAAGTTAAAAAAGAAAGGAAGAACAAAATATTAATCAAATGTTAGATTTGTTCCTGATTTTGGTCTTAACTAAAGCAAATGAAAACTTTGACACTGATTATCCTTTCTTTCACTATGGTGTGAATCTTGGAAAAACAGAAGGAAACCTATTTTAGAGGATCTGCCAAATAATGGAAGTGAAGGGGACCAACAAGCTCATGTTAGCCTGGGGGTGTCACCCATTTTCCGGAGACTCTTGCTCACCAGTCAGTAATCAGCTGCTGAACTTCACAGGAAGCAGGTGTCATAGAAAGACCCTGCAGAGGAATTCAAAAATACCATCGTATTGCCTAATATGATAGAATTTTCTGAGGACCATAAAAATAAAATTAGTAGGAGAAAAACTATCCCCCCACCCCAGGCATTTGGTAGAACCAGAAAATATTTCTTTGGACACAACAATTGAAATAGGTCCTTAGTTGCTTAACAGGGACACGATGTTGTGAATACCCATGCTTCTTGTCCTTCACAGCCCCCTGCTTTTCTAGAACAGAAATGGACTAGGATTAATTAATAATTAGGCCAGAGTTTTTCCTGTCTTGGTAATGAATGTCCTGTCTCCTTGTGAGGCTGTTTGATACAATATCCCAATATCCTGTTCCAACATCTGAGGACCTGGAATAGCACAGGAAAGCTTTCTGACAAGTCCCCCCCCCCCCCAAAAAAAAACGTTTTAAAAAAAAAAACTTATAAAAATAAAAGGGGATGAGGTTTTTTTTTTTTTTTTAATGATTTCTGCTTTGGTCAGTACAATGCTTTAGTCTTAAAGCGCAGGGGGGTCCAGTTTTCAAGGTGAAAACAGAATACATTTCACTAGAAAAACAAAGGGATAAGGAGAAGATCATATACTTTCCCTTGGCAGCTGACAAAAATCAATTCTACTTCAACAATGCTTTAAAAATGTTCCTGCTTTGAAAATAAGGTCTAAAGTCATGTTAAAGTTTCATAGTAGCAATCTGAAAAATCTACTAAAGAAGGCAAAAGTGTAATTTTTTTTAATATAATTTTTTATTTTTTATAAACACATATTTTTATCCCCAGGGGTACAGGTCTGTGAATCACCAGGTTTACACACTTCACAGCACTCACCAAAACCAAAAGTGTAATTTTTAAATTTTTTTTCAATTTATTTATTTTCAGAAAACAGTATTCATTATTTTTTTCACCACACCCAGTGCTCCATGTAATCCGTGCCCTCTATAATACCCAAAAGTGTAATTTAAAAAAAATATTTCATTTTCCATCATAAAATCCCATTTCTGCTTGACAGTAAATAATCTCATCAATTCCAGATTTCTCAATTCATTGAGGAAATTTTGCAAGTTCTTTGTGCAATTGTTGTGTGAGGGGCTTATGGACATGTGGAGCTGGTGAGGGGTGGAAAGGAGTCACTAGTCCATGCCTTCAGTACCATAATACCATGTCTCGACATTGTGATACCATTTTTCCACATTGAGCCATGGCACAAAGGTGTCCAGATCACCTTGGGCTGGTCAGTGTGGGCGTTCTCTCAGGTCCCTCTAATTCTTCTGGTATTGGCATATACTTCAGAATATAGTTTGTTTTATAAGTCACTTTTCTGTAATGCCAAGAGCATTGCCATTTTGGCCTGTCTGCCTTCCACCTTCCCCAAATGGCAGTTCAGTGTCCCTCCCTCTCTCCCTTCCTTCCTGATGTTGTACAATTATTGATTTGAGAGAGAGAGAAAGAGAGAGCACAAGCATGAGTGGGAGGAGGAGCAGAGGCAGAGGGAGACCAAGAACCTCAAGCAGACACCAGGCTGAGCAAGGAGCCTGATGCGGGGCTTGATCCCATGACCTTGAGATTATGACCCTAGATGAAACCAAGAGTCAAACGCTCAACCAACTGCAAAATCCAGGCACCGCTCTTACATTTCATTTGAGGAGTAGGCATGAATGGACAAGGGAATAGGCATTCACTTGGAGCTCATTACTCTTCCAACATCCTCAAGGCAGAAGGCCTTGGGCCATTTTGTTGACCCATGGGAACTTCCATAAAATGTTCCCAGAAGCTGCCTCACAGGAGAGAGGTGATCCTAGGGGAAACATGTGGGCTTCTGAGGTGCTCAGTGCATGTCTGCTACCTATTTCCTTCTCATACAGTTATCTGTCAGGGGATCAGGAGCCAAAGCTCAGGTGGAATCTTGGGGTTAGGATGATCCTGACATCTTCTCCATTCATAAACTGTATCTCATGGTCTTTCTTCAGCAATGATTACTGAAAAGCTTCAAGTTATTAGAAAAAAAGTTTGTTGAGGTCTTTTATCCATTTCGAGTTTATCTTTGTGTACGGTGTAAGAGAATGGTCGAGTTTCATTCTTCTACATATAGCTGCCCAATTTTCCCAGCACCATTTATTGAAGACACTGTCTGTTTTCACTGTATATTTTTTCCTGTTTTGTCAAAGATTATTTGACCATATCTGGGCTATCTACTCTCTTCCACTGGTCTATGTGTCTGTTTTTATGCCAGTACCATCATGCTGTCTTGGTGATCAAAGCTTTGTAGTAAAGTTTGAAATCAGGTAACATGATGCTGCCAGTTTTACTCATGAAAGAAATTGAAGAAGACACAAAAAGATGGAAGACCATTCCATGCTCTTGGATCAGAAGAATAAACATTGTTAAAATGTCTATACTGCCTAGAACAATCTATACTTTTAATGCCATTCTGATCAAAATTCCACCAGTATTTTTCAAAGAGCTGGAGCAAATAATCCTAAAATTTGTATGGAATCAGAAGAGACCCTGAATTGCTAAGGAAATGTTAAAAATAAAAATTAGTTCTTACTCTAGATGTGATTTCTCTGGCTTTAGGGCTGTGGGGCAGTGGAGGAGCTGCCCACAGATCCCTGGAAAGAGCCACCAGGAAGGCTGGTAATGCACATCCTAGATGGAGAAGAAGCCGTCTTCCCTCTACCACATTTTAGAGAATGACTATATTCTCACAACTGCCTGGAAACTGCTTCCAATCTGTGCTTCTTATTTAATGGATTGATGAGATGTTGACATTTCATATGTAAGATGATGACAGTCATCTTAGAATAAATTATTTTACTTAAGGACTTAACCCATGTGGTTAAGGCTTTGGCTGAGTGTGAAGCAGAGGAATAAGCATGGGATAGATCATCTGCTTCATGGAACTGCCTCTGGACATGCCAGGTTAGGAAGACAAATACCTAAGGGATAGGACATGGTTTGTGATAAATTTCACACAAGTGCCAGGCAAAACCTCTTTCTTTTTTAGTCTGCACACAGGGTTTGCTCTAAGCATCCCACCTGTGGGTAATGAGAAAACTTTACTGCCCTTTAAAAAAATATGGCAGGTGCATTCCCCCTCACACTTTCCAGATGGAGATGCTGATTGAAAGAGGTAGTTTCTATTTCAATTCCTAACACCTCTACCCTAACTACATACACACAGTGCAGGGATGAGGTTTTTGGATTGCGTTAAAGTGCCAGAAAGTGAGGGTGGGGAGAAAAGGAACACTTATATACTGTTGGAGGGAGTGTAAAGTGTAAAGGAAAATAGTATGGAGGTTCCTAGAATCTTCAAAAATAGAATTACCATATGGTCCAGCCAAGGACTGAAGGAAACAAAAATCTGGGAAAATGAAGAATAATTCTACAGTGATCAGAAAATGTATTTCTCAATATTCACATAGTTAATGTTCTGAGCTTTTTCTTTGTGTCCCAAATGGTTGTTGTCATAAGCCATTTTATTCAATCCTAAAAAAAAAAAAAAAAAAAAAAAAAAAAAAAACCATGTTCATCAGCACTTCTTTCTATCTGACTACCAATTTTATACTGTCAGAAGGAAAGGTCTCTGAATAGTGTTACAGCCTCTCTGAAATTGGGGTAATATGTTTCTACCTAGATGAGGGATCAAGTCCCATGACCCCCACAAAGCAGATGACTGTGCCTATGTACAGTCCTCAGTGGAGATCATCAGCTAGCCAACAAACAGCTTGGGGATTATTCCTGTTTTTTGTTCTGTTTTGTTTTTGTTTTGTTTCCCCCAGTATGTAGAATGTTTATAGAATACATACACAAAAATTAACTGAGAATATGAATCATCCCTAGAAATTGTTGGGCAGTCATCAATTTCCATGTTCATCCTAAATTGTCAATAAAACTGACTTGCATGTAGGATTGCTAAGAATATGAAAATATCACATAAAGAAGAGGGTATCTGTGACTTGGGTGAATGTGATAGCAGTGGCACCAAGCATTGACTAAGGAGGCAGTTGTGGGATGGATGAGTCATCTCGGTGCAAAATGGTGGCATTCAATTGGTCCAGGTATGTTGGAGGAGGATAGAGGGGACAGGGCAAGACAGGTGGGAACCTCTTCTTCCTCTGCATTGCTAGGACTTGTTGCTCACTTCTACTTTTCCCCACACCACACATCTGCCACTTCAGCTCTACTTGAATTCAATCTCCAAAATGAATGGGCCCAAAGTTGAGCTTTTCACCTGGGTTCAAGTCTGAATTTAGAGCAAGCTTTTATTTCAACTCAAACTGATAACAAATGTCTTGTCAACTTACATGTTAAATAGTGGTTATAGGAGTGTACAATCTATTTAAGATACCAAAGATGGAGGAATTTTGCTTTTAAAAATTATTCTAGAGGGGCGCCTGGGTGGCTCAGGGGGTTAAGCCTCTGCCTTCAGCTCAGGTCATGATCCCAGGGTCCTGGGATCGAGCCCCGCTTCGGGCTCTCTGCTCAGCGGGGATCCCGCCTCCCCCTCCCTCTCTGCCACCTCTCTGCCTACTTGTGATCTCTGTCTGTCAAATAAATAAATAAATAAATAAATAAATAAATAATCTTAAAAAATTTATTCTAAAACATTGCAGTATTTGGAAAAAATGAATATATATGTTTGTTTCTTTTTCCAATTTATTAGTCAAGCTACATGGGTAGAATTTTAGAATTTTCAAATGAAAAATAAGATTACTGGTGTTGTTTAATTGCTCAGGGATCTGCTCTGAGTGCTGCAGATTGATGCAAAATAACATAAGACAGTGCATTTGTGTCCAGGCCCAAGGACATCCCTCTTAAGGAAGCTAATATGGTGCATTTCCTTGCAGCATCTCAGTTCACAGTGAGGTATGTCTGGAACACAAAGGACTAAGCATTGTTGATTATTAGAGCAATTAGCCTTTTTTTCCCAATCACTGGTTGCCCAGTGGTGGCATGCAGTGGCCCAACCTGGTGCTCTCTGTGTCTCCTCACCCTGCAGTCTGCTTCCTTTACAGAGTGGAGGGAACCACGGCAAGCCAGTGATGGTCTTTGCTGAGGTCAAGATGGGGCTCTGGGGCAGCAGCCTATCTCCTTAAACAGAGCCTGCTCCCTCAAAAAGGAGCAGGAGGAAGTATTCAAAAACATTTTCCTAATGTTTCTCAAGCTTGCTTCTAATGGCATTGTCTGCTTGTTTCCAACAATGAATCAAAACACAGTAGTTTGTTTTGATATTATTACAGTGAAGATATTGAATATTCTTTATCTCTCCCTACATCTGCGGTGACATTAACAAGACTGGAATACAAGAATTTATTGAGCCATTTTTATTCCTACTAATAGCCCAGCAATTCCAATCAGCCTGTAGGATGCTGGTTACTTTCAGCATTAAACTTATGTTACTTTCAAGTCAGGGTTGGAGCATCACATGATGGGAGGAGAAGAGAAAATTAGGGCATAGAAGGAAAAGGAAAAGAGGCCGGGGTGAAATGGAGCAGCTTTACAAATGAGAATATTTGAGTTAAATATAATAGGGTATATTTGTACCCATGGTTCATAATAATCACAAAATTTTCAAGGACATTTCTTTTGCTAAAGGTTCTGTTACCCGAATAAGCACGGTTCACATTTTACTTGGTTTTAATGCAACATTTATTAGATTTATTAGGATGCTTTCATATTTTCTAAGCCCACTTTTAAAAATAGTTTTTGGATCTCGTACACACACTCTATAGTGTGGTTGGGTATGTGTATGTATGACTGTAGGTGTGCGTGTTCACGTGTAGGTATATGTATGCATGCATGGGTATCTATGTGTAAGTTGGTGTGTATATGTGTAAATGCGTGCATGTATATAAATGGGGGTGTAGGTGTGTAAGTGGGTGTATCTGTGTGCATATGTGTGTATGTATTTATGCACGTGTATGTTCCTTATTTGTGCTTGTGTGTATTTGCATGCACATTCATGCATATGTGAGTGTATTTGTGTAAGTAAGTGTGTTTGTGCATATGTGTGTGTCTGTAACTCTTTGTGACAGATGCGACAAATGTGACAGCTATTACAGAGGCAAAGTTTTCATGTTTCTGTTTTCAGAGCACTGTAATGTCAACTTCCTGCACCATGCTGACTGGCAGAAATTAAGTTGCAAAACACATGCTCTGAGTTATACATTGGACTAACAACATTTCATTTGTTGACAGCTCTTATTGAATTAAATGTCATTTTTTTCTTGTTCTATCAGTTAAGTGGCTTCAGAAAGGTATATTTTCATTCTAAAAACCATACTAATTTGAACAGCATCATAGTTCGGGTTTGGAAAATATAGTAAATAGCTTTGTACTTAAAAGCTGTGTTGATATACTAAATTTATGTTTTCATTTACCTTTGTTGTTGTTGCTGCTGTTGTTATTGTTGGAGGCTTTATGTTAAGTGACAGTTATTGGAGATAAGAAAAAATATTTATGCCATACCTCCTGAAACTAGAACCAGGAAAAGTGCTCTGGACAGAAGTTGTGAGCTAAGAGAATGTCTTCAATGTTGTGATGCCTGCTGATGAACGTTCAAGGAAAGGATTATATTTCTAGCTCCACAACTAATTACTTTGGGTGGCTGAGACATTCTAATTTGTATTTATAAACCCATAATGAATGAGTTGCAGCTTGATTTTCAATAATTAATTGATTCTAAAATAATACATTGTGGGATGGAAAACAGTATGAGGCAAGGGGAAGTATGTAGTTTTGTGAGCCCCAGGTGTGATGGAGGGGGTCTCTCGTTTCAGATCCAGACTAACTATGTCCCTTGGTAGAAGGCTTATGGAGTACAAGAAAAATTGAGCAAATACCACTGGATTTATTCATGTTCTGGTCTTTCTAAGAATTAACTTTTGCAGTGTTAAAACTGTATGTGTGTTTTCTCCCTCATTGATTTCTGCTCTTATTTCTATTACTTTTTCCTTCTTTCTTCTTCTGCCTTAGCTGTTCTCCTTTGTGCTTACAAAGATGGATCAATGTAATCTACTGTGTTAACAGTCTAAGTAAAAAACTAGATGATTATATGAACTGATGCAGAACAACCATTTCACAATAATCAACAGCTGGTCTGTCAACAACTAGGAATACAAGTTAATATCTTCAAGCTGATAAACAAGATCTACAAAAAGACCTGCAGATAACATCATACTTAATGGTAAGAGGCTGAATATTTTCCCCATCTGATCAGGAACAGGGTGATGTCTGCCCTTACTGCTCCCTGGGAGGACTCCAGGTGAGACTGTGAATTCTACTGTTGTGTTACTCAGAACATGAGAATTGTGTCTAATTTCCAGCAATGCCAATCCTGTAGCTGCAAGAAATAGGTATTTTAAAGGGGTTACGTGGAAACCCCTCTGGTTCTCAGACTGTCATCTGAAAATTAAAAGATCTGAGCTTGTTCTTTTCTCTCTATAAAAATTTAATTACACTAAAATTTATTCATCCCACACTGCAGTCATCAACACTGTTATACTAGTCAAGGGCAGCAGCCACTTGGACTCCCAAAGTGTATGTGTCACTTGGTGCTTTTTCATCATTCAACACAGATAATTAGTGTGGCTTGGTTAAATTTTATGCCCTGCATGCCATGGATTACTAGCACCTTGTCTTCGACGAGGCAAGAGCTCAGCACTACACTGAGCCTGAAGGCATGAGCAAGCTAACTCACCAATCCCCTCTGTATGGGTCCATCTTCTGGAACAACTCTTGCTATCAAGTTGAGTGCTATCAGGAGAAAGAAACCACTATTTTTTGACTTGGGAATCTATAACAAGTATTAAGCTGGTATAGGAGAGTGATTCTAGAGATGGAAGAAGAACCTTAAATGGTACTTTAGAGCTTATGGGAGAGGACCCAAGGAAGTACAAACTTTGAAGGGGAATCTGCATTTATTGAATAAGGTGCCATTCTCCAAAGAAGACATACAAATGGCTAACAGACACATGAAAAAATGTTCATCATCATTAGGCATCAGGGAGATTCCAATCAGAACCACACCGAGATACCACCTTACAGCAGTTAAAATTGCCAAAATTAGCAAGACAGGAAACAACGTGTGTTGGAGAGGATGTGAAGAAAGGGGAACCCTCTTACACTGTTGGTGGGAATGCAAGTTGGTGCAGCCAATTTGTAAAAGAGTGTGGAGATCCCTTAAGATATTAAAAATAGAGCTTCCCTATGACCCTGCAATTGCACTATTGGGTATTTACCCCAAAGATACAGACAGAGTAAAAAGAAGGACCATATGTACCCTAATGTTCATAGCAGCAATGGTCATGGTCACCAGACTGTGGAAAGAGCCAAGCTGCCCTTCAAAAGATGAATGGATAAGAAAGATGTGGTCCCTATATGCAATGGAGTATTATGCCTCCATCAGAAAGGATGAATACCCAAATTTGTATCAACATGGATGGGACTGGAGGCGATTATGCTGAGTGAAATAAGTCAAGCAGAGAGTCAATTATTGTATGGTTTTGTTTATTTGTGGAGCATAAGAAATAACATGGAGGACATTGGGAGATGGAGAAGAGAAGTGAGTTGGGGGAAATCAAAGGGTGAGAAAAACCATTAGAGACTGTGGACTCTGAGAAACAAGTTGAGGGTGTTGGGTGAGCCTGGTGGTGGGTATTAAGGAGGGCACATATTGCATGGAGCACTGGGTGTGGTGCATAAACAATGAATCTTGGAACACTGAAAAAAAATACAAAAAAAAAAAAAGGTGTCGCTCCAGACCCCTAGATGGCAGAGGGGTTTGCAGGATCACCTCAGCTAGAGCTGGCCTCTAACCATGGGGAAAGCAGCAATAATTCTGGAGTCCCAGTGAGGTGAAGCTTATAGGCAGACATAACCAGGGAGATGGGGCACGACTGTAAGCACTGTTAGAGATAGGCTGGTGAAAGAGCATACAATAACTGGGAGGGGAAACCCCTTCCTCTTGCAATGTCTCTTTAGAGCACTCCAGAGTGCTCTACTGCCGAAGCTTACCATCATTCCAACTGGGAAGGGAAGTATTTATTTATTTAATTATATATATTTATTTATGTTTTTAACAGAGAAAGAGAGCACACAAGCAGGGTTACTCCCCACTGAGCATGGAGCCTGATGTGGGGCTGGATCTCAGGACCCTGAGATCATGACCCAAGCCAACGGCATACACTAAACAAACTGGGCCACCCAGGTACCCCACGACTGTCATTGTGATGGATTTTATTTATTCTTCTTTTTTTATTTCTTCTTCTTTCTTTCTTTCTTTCTCTTTTTTTTCCTCTGTAAGTCTCCTAAGGGTTTGTAAAACTTGTTAGTGTTTTCTAAGAACCAATTTTTGCTTTATTGGTTATTTTTCCTATTATTTTATTTCTCTATTTTACTTATTTCTGCTCTAAACTTTATTATTTATTTCCATCTGCTAGCATTTTACAAAAATTAACATATAAAGTATTATTTGTTTCAGGATACAGGTCTGTGATTCATCAGTCTTATGCAATTCACAGCACTCACCATAGCACATACCCTCCCCAATGTCCATCCCCCAGCCACCCATTACTCCCACTCCCCCTTCACTCCAGGAACTCTTAGTTTGTTTCCTGAGACCAAAAGTCTCTTAAGGTTCGTCTCCCTCTCTGGTTTCATTTTGTTTCATTTTTCCCTACCTTCCCCTATGATCCTCTGTCTTATTTCTCAAATTCCTCAAATCAATGAGAGCATATGATAATTGTCCCTCTCTCACTGACTTATTTTGCTTAGCACAATACTCTCTAGTTCCATCCACATCATTGCAAATAGTAATATTTCATTTTTAGTGGCTGTATAATATCCCATTGTGTGTGTGTGTATGTGTGTGTTTGTGTGTGTGTGTACATAACATATATAACATCTTCTTTACCCATTCATCTGTTGATGGACATCTAGGCTATTTCCATAGTTTGGCTATTGTGGACATTGCTGCTATAAACACTCAGGTGCACATGCCCCTTTGGATCACTACATTTGTATCTTTAGAGTAAATACCCAGTAGTGCAATTTCTGGGTCATAAGGTAGCTCTATTTTCTTTCTTTTTTTTTTTTTTTTTTGAGGAACTTCCATGCTGTATTCCAGAGTGGCTGCACCAGCTTGCATTTGCATCAATGGTGTAGGAGGGTTTCCCTTTCTCTGTGTCCTTGCCAACACCTGCCATTTCCTGACTTGTTAATTTTAGCAACTGTGTGGTGTGTTTCCCTGATGCTGAGTGATGTTGAGCACTTTTTCATGTTTCCGTTGGCCATCTGGATGTCTTATTTGCCAAAATGTAGGTTCATGTCTTCTGCCCATTTCTTAATTGGATTACTTGTTCTGTGAGTGTTGAGTTTGTTAAGTTCTCTATAGATTTTGGATACTACCCCTTTATCTAATATACTATTTGCAAATATCTTCTCCTATTCTGTCAGTTATCTTTTGGTTTTGTTTACTGTTTACTTTGCTGTGCAAAAGCTTTTGATCTTGATGAAGGCCCAATATTTAATTTTTGCCCTTGCCTCCCTTGCCTTTGGCAATGTTTCTAGGAAGAAGTTGCTGTGGCTGAGGTCAGAGAGGTTGCTGTCTGTGTTCTCCTCAAGAATTTTGATAAATTCCTTCTCACATTGAGGTCTTTCATACATTTTGAGTCTATTTTTGTGGGTAGTGTAAGGAAATGGTCCAGTTTCATTCTTTTGCATGTGGCTGTCCAATTTTCCCAATACCAATTGTTGAAGACACTGTCTTTTTTCCATTGGACATTCTTTCCTGCTTTGTCAAAGATTAGTTGACCTTAGAGTTGAAGGTCCATTTCTGAGCTTTCTATTCTGTTCCATTGATCGATGTGTCTGTTTTTGTGCCAGTACCATACCGTCTTGAGGATTACAGATTTGCAATAGAGCTTGAAGTGCAGAATTGTGATGCCACTAGCTTTGCTTTTCTTTTTCAATATCCCTCTGGCTATTCGGGGTCTTTTCTGGTTCCCTATAAATTTTAGGATTATTTGTTCCCATTTCTTTGAAAAGGGTTGATGGTATTTTGGTAGGGACTGCATTAAATGTGTAGATTTCTCTAGGTACCATAGACATTTTCACAATATTCATTCTTCCAACGCATGAACGTGGAATGTTTTCTATTTCTTTGCCTCCTCCTCAATTTATTTCATGAGTATTTTATACTTTTCTGGATAAAGATTCTTTGCCTCTTTGGTAAGATTTATTCCTAGGTATTCTTATGATTTTGGGTGTAATTGTAAATGAGATAAACTCCTTAATTTCTCTTTCTTCTGTCTTGTTGTTGTTTAGAAATGCAACTGATTTCTGTGCATTGATTTTATATCCTGACACCTCGCTGAATTCCTGTATGAGTTCTAATAGTTTTGGGGTGGAGTTTTTTGGGTTTTCCATAGAAAGTATTATATCTGTGAAGAGTGAGCAGTTAACCTCTTTGCAGATTCAGATGTCATTTATTTCTTTTTGTTGTCTGATTGCTGAGGCTAGGACTTCTAGTACTATGTTGAATAGCAGTGGTGATAGTAGACATCCCTGCCATGTTCCTGACCTTAGGCGAAAAGCTCTCATTTTTTCCCCATTGAGGAGGATATTTGTTGTGGGTTTTTCATAGATGGCTTTTGTGAGATTGAGGTATGTACCTTCTGTCCTTATAATGTGAAGAGCTTTGATTAAGAAAGGATACTGTACTTTGTCAAATGTTTTTTATGCATCTATTGAGAGTATCATATGGTTCTTGTTCTATCTTTTATTAATATATTGTATCACATTGATTGATTTGTGGATGTTGAATCAGCCTTGCAGCCCAGGAATAAATACCACTTGGTTGTGGTAAATAATCCTTTTAATGCACTGTTGGAACCTACTGACTAGTATTTTGGTGAGAATTTTGCATTCATGTTCATTAGGGATATTGGTCTGTAATTCTCTTTTTTGATGGGGTCTTTGTCTGGTTTTAAGATCAAGGTAATTCTGGGGGCGCCTGGGTGGCTCAGTGGGTTAAGCCGCTGCCTTCGGCTCGGGTCATGATCTCAGGGTCCTGGGATCGAGTCCCGCATCGGGCTCTCTGCTCAGCAGGGAGCCTGCTTCCTTCTCTCTCTCTCTGCCTGCCTCTCAATGTACTTGTAATTTCTCTCTGTCAAATAAATAAATAAAATATTAAAAAAAAAAAGATCAAGGTTATTCTGGCCTCATAAAATGAGTTTGGACATTCTCCTTCCATTTCAATTTTTTTTTTTTTTTTGAACAGTTTCAGGAGAATAGACATTAATTCTCCTTTACATGTGTGGTAGAATTCCCCTGGGAAAACGTCTGGATCTGGGCTTTTGTTTTGTTTTGATTACTGCTTCAGTCTACTTATTGATTATAGGTCTGTTCATGTTTTCTATTTCTTCCTGGATCAGTCTGGGTAGTTTATATGTCTCTAGAATGCATCCATTTTTTCCAGATGTCTAATTTGCTGGCATGTAGTTGCTCATACTCTGTTCTTATAATTGTTTGTATTTCTTTGGTATTTATTGCGATCTCTCCTCTTTCATTCATGACTTTATTAATTTGGGTTTTTTCTCTCTTCTTTTTGATAGGTCTGGCCAGGGTTTTATCAATCTTATTAATTCTTCCAAAGAACCATCTCCTAGTTTCATTGGTTTGTTCTACTATTATTTTGGTTTCTATTTCATTGGTTTCTGCTCTGATCTTTATTATGTCTCTTCTCCTGCTGGATTTAGGCTTTATTTGCTGTTCTTTCTCCAGCTCTTTCAGGTTTAGGGTTAGGTTGTGTATTTGAGACCTTTCTTGTTTCTTGAGAAAGCCTTGTATTGCTATATACTTTCCTCTTAGGACCACCTTTGCTGTGTCCCACAGATTTTGAACAGTCGTGTTTTCATTTTCATTTTTTTCCAAATTTTTTAAAATACTTCTTTATTTAAGATTTTATTTATTCATTTGACAGAGAGAGATAGATCACAAGTCGGCAGAGAAGCAGGCAGGGGGTGGGGTGGGAAAGCAGGCTCCCTGCCGAACAGAGAGCCTGATGCGGGGCTTGATCCCAGGACCCTGGGATCATGACCTAAGCCCAAAGCAGAGGCATAACTCACTGAGCCACCCAGGTGCCCCTAATACTTCTTTAATTTACTGGTTGACCCATTCATTCTTTAGTAGGAGGCTCTCTGGCCTCCATGTATTTGGGTTCTTTCTAATTTCTCTCTTGTGATTGAGTTCAAGTTTCAAAGCATTGTGGTTTGAAATTATGCAGGGAATGATCTCAATGTTTTGGTACTGGTTAAGACCTGATTTGTGACCCAAGATGTGATCTATTCTGGAGAATGTTCCATGTACACTAGAGAAGAACGTGCATTCTGTTGCTTTGGGATGGAATGTTCTGGATATATCTGGGATGTCCATCTGGTCCAGTGTGTCATTTAAAGCCTTTATTTCCTTCTTGATCTGTTGTGTAGATGATCTGTCCATTGCAGTGTGGGGGGTGTTAACATCCTCTACTAGTATTGTATTATTATTGTGAATGTGTTTCTTTATTTGATGATCTGCGAATGTATTTCTTTGCTTTTAATTGGCTTATATAATTGGCTGCTCCAATGTTAGGCACATAGATATTTAGAATTGTTAGAATTTCTTCTTGGACAGACCCTTTAAGCATGATATAGTGTCCTTCCTCATCTCTTATAGACTTTGGTTTAAAATCTAATTTGTCTGACATGAAAGATTGCCACCCCAGCTTTCTTTTGATGTCCACTGGCATGGGAAACGGTTTTTGACCCCTTCACTTTAAACCTGGAAGTGTCTTTGGGTAAAGAATGAGTTTCTTGCAGACAACATATTGATGGGTTTTGTTTTTTATCCATTCTGATACCCTTTGTCTTTTGATTAGGCATTTAGCCATTAACATTCAGGGTAACTATTGAAAAATATGAATTTAGTGCTATTGTATTGCCTGTAAAGTGACTGTTACTGTGTATGGTCTCTGTTCCTTTCTGGTCTATGTTTCTTTTAGGCTCTCTTTGTTTTGAGGATCCCTTTGAATATTTCCTGTAGGGCTGGTTTGATGTTTGCAAATTTTTTTTAGTTTTTATTTGTCCTGGAAGCTCTTTCTCTCTTCTCCTGTTTTCAATGAAATCCTAACTCAGTATCGCATTCTTGGCTGCATATTTTTCTCATGTAGTGCTCTGAATATATCATGCCAGTCTTTCGGGCCTGCCAGTTCTCTGTGAATAGGTCTGCTGCCAATCTAATATGTCTACCATTTTGGTTACAGACTTCACGTATGTAGCTGCTTTCAAGATTTTCTCTTTGTCTTTGAGACTTGTAAGTTTTTCTATTAGATGAGAGGGTATTGATCTACTTTTATTGATTTTGAGGGGGGTTCTATGTGCCTCTTGGATTTTGTTGCCTGATTCCTTCCCTCAAATAAGGAAGTTCTCCACTATAATTTGCTACAGTATACCTTCTGCCTCCCTCTCTCTTTCTTCTTCTTCTGGGATCCCAACTATTCTGCTTTTATTTCATCTTATGGCATCATTTATCTCTTGAATTCTCCCCTCATAATCCAGTAGTTGTTTGTCTCTCTTTTGCTCAACTTCTTTATTCTCCATCATTTGTTCTTCTATATCACTAATTCTCTCTTCTACCTCATTTATCCTAGCAGTAAAAGCCTCCATATTTTATTGTACCTCATTAATAACTTTTTTTAAATTTCAACTTGTCTTGATTTCAGTTTTTTTAATTTCTTCAGAAAGGTATTCTCTAGTATCTTCAGTGTTTTTTTCAAGCCCAGCTAGTATCTTTATAGTCGCCATTGTGAACTCTAGTTCCAACATCTTACTAATGTCTGTATCGATTAGGTCCCTGGCAGTTGGGATTGTCTCCTGTTCTTTTTTTTTTTAAGTGAGTTTTTCTGTTTTTTTTCATTTTGTCCAGAGAAGAATAAATGAATGAGAGAATGAGAGAATGAAATTCTAAAAAGGTAAAAACGATCCAGGGAAAATATAAACTAAATGAATCAGAAGAGACCTGCAACTGTTGGAAAATAGGGGGAAAAATATGATCAGGGTGGTGAATAGAACAAAGCCACACACTAGATTTTGGGTGTATTTTGGTCTGTTAGATGTAACTGCCTCCCAAAATTTTAAAGAAAGAAAAACATATATATATATATATATATATATATATATATATATATATATATAATGTATATATATATATATATATATGTGTGTATATATATATATGTGTGTGTGTGTGTGTGTGTGTGTATACACACACACACACAAAAGGGTAAATACAATGAAGGGATGGAATATGACTGTAAATATAAAATTTTAAAAGATTTAAAAAATGAATTGATAAGAAGTTGGTTGAAAAAAGAAAGAAAAAAATAATTTTAAAAAGGGAAAGAAAGTGATCATGCATGGTACTAGAACAAAGTGAAACACTAGAGTTAGGGTATATTTTGGTCTGTTAGAAGAAACCTTATCCCAAAAGAAATAAAAACATACCTATCTATCATCTATCTATCTATCTATCATCTATCATCTATCTATCTATATACCTACCTATCTATCTACAAAAATACAAAAAATAAGGTTAAATACAATGAAGGGATAGAATATGACTGCAAAACTAAAAAAATGAAAGAGATTTTTTAAATGGTATTATTGATAAGATGTTGGTTAAAATAAGAAAGAGGAAAAAAATTAACTTTAAAGACTAAAGGATCATGGGGAAAAAGACATGAATTCTATGTATTACCTTCCCCTTGGTCTGAATTTCTGCAATTCTCATTTTGGTCAGTGAACTTGGTCTTGGCTGGATGTTCTTGCTGATCTTCTGGGGTAGGGGACTATTGCTGTGATTCTCAAATGTCTTTGCCTGAGGTGGAATTGCACCACCCTTGCCAGGGGCCGGGCTATGTAATCTGCTCCGGTTCACTCTGGGGAGCTTTTTTTCCCTGAGTGCTTTCTGTACCACTTGGAGGATGGGAATGAAAATGGTGGCCACCCAGTCTCTGGCTGGAGGAGCTGAGAGCTTGAGGCCCAACGCCTCAGTGCACCCTCAGAGAAAAGCCATCAATCCCTCCCATCTCCCTGGTCTCTGGCCACACTCTGAGCTAAAGCCTGTGACCAAGTGTTTCTCTCTGGTGCATGGCCTGTTTGGAGTCTCCAAACCCAGGAGATTCCTGTTGCACCATTCCTGCACTGCTCATCCCAGAGAAAGAAGGAAGAGGTTTTTCTGGATCTGCAACTTGCGGGGTTCCTGCTCAAAGAGCAGTGGCGTGACTGTGCCAGGATCATGGTTTATGGCAACCCTAGCTGAGAGCCCAATGCATGGCTCCATCTCTACTGCCAGCTTCCCTGCTCCAAAACTGGGAGCTCTGTCACACTCAGATACCCCCAGTCTTCTGTGACCCCCATGGATCCTGAGACCCAAGAGAATTCCACCACCTGCTTAGTCATTGGAGTGACGTCCCTCTGCAGAGCAGACTTCTAAAATTTCTGATTTCATGCTCCACTGCTCCACCGCTTGCCAGTACCGAGCTGACAGAGACCCCCCCATAGTCTTTCTTCTCATATATCACCTCAGAGTCCCTTCTCGACATGTCCTACCTTCCAGTAAGTGGTCACTTTTCAGTTCCTAGAGTTGCTGCTCTTCTTCTCTTCAATCACCTGTTGACTTTGTAGGTGTTCAGAATAATTTGATAACTATCTAGCTGAGTTCTTGGGAGCAAAACAAATTTGGGTCCCCTACTCCTCCACCATCTTGCTCTTCCCCCTCCACCTGCTAGCTCTGAGTTTAGCTTGCTTTCCCATATCTAATTCCTTATGTTGTGAAGTTGTGTTATTGATTGGAGACCTTATTTCTTTAATACAGGCATTTACACCTATGGATTTCCTTCTGAGCACTTCTTCCGTCACAGCCCTTAACTTTTGGTAAGTTGTGTTTTCATTTTCACTGATCTATAAATGTTTTCTAACTATCCTTGTGAATGCTTCTCTAGGAGTGTGTTCCTGAATTTCCACATATTGATGGCTTTTCCTGTTTTCTGTATTTTAACCTTTATCTTGTTGTGGTTGGAGGAGATACTTTGTATGATAGCTGCCCTTTAAAATCTATTGAGACTTGTTTTATGGCTTAACATGTGATCTGTCCCATGGGATGCCCCATGTACACTTAAAAGGGAACCTCTCTTCTGCTGCTGTTGGGTAGACTATTCTGTATATATTTTTTTAATCTAGTTGATTTATTGTGTTGCTTATGTCTTTTACTTTCTTAATTTTTCTTATGTCTTACTGATGAGTCCATTATTGAAATCATTATTGTAAAACTTCTGATATTCCTCCCTCTTATGTTATTATTGTTGTGTGTGTGTGTGTTTTGCTTCATTTTTGAGTTTTTCATAGGTGAGGTTTTGATATCAGGTGCATAGATGTTTATAACTTTTATTTTCCTTGAACTAGTCTACCTTTCATAAATGTATAATTTACTCCTTTGCCTCTTTTTTAAAATTTATTTGACAGACAGAGATCACAGGTAGGCAGAGAGGCAGGCAGAGAGAGAGGAAGGAAAGCAGGCTCCCTGCTGAGCAGAGAGCCTGATGCAGGGCTCGATCCCAGGACCCCGGGATCATGACCTGAGCAGAAGGCAGAGGCCTTAACCCACTGAGCCACCCAGGTGCACCTTCTTTGCCTCTTTTAAACTTTGAAGAATGGACATCTATTTTGTTTAAAATTAATAGATCCACTGAACCTCTATTTGGGTCACTATTTGTGTGGACTATATTTTTCCATCCTTTTACTTTTAATCTATTTTTTAATTTTTTTAATTTATTTTTAGCGTAACTGAATTCATTTTTTTTTTTTTTGCACCACACACAATTCTCCATGCAATCCATGCCCTCTATAATACCCACCACATGGTTCCCACAACCTCCCATCCCCCGCCCCTTCAAAACCCTTGGATTGATTTTCAGAGTCCATACTCTCTCATGGTTCACCTCCTCTTCCAATTTCCCTCAACTCCCTTCTCCTCTCCATCTATTTTTGTCTTATAAATGATGTGAGTCTCTGGTAGACAGCATATGGTTGGATCATGTGTTTTTATACATTCTGCCATTCTCTTATTTTTTGATTGAAGAATGTAATCTATTTACACTTAATCACTCATAAGGAGAGAATTATCTCTGCCATTTTCTGACAAACAAATATTTTCTACACACTTGTAGTCTTCTTATTCCTCATTTTTCTCCATTACTGTCTTCTTTTTAGTTAAGTGTGTGTGTGTGTGTGTGTGTGTGTGTGTGTGTGTGGTGAAATACTTTGATTCTCTTCCCAATTCCTTATATGTATACATAATTTCTTTTTAGTTACTCAGAGTGTTACATTTAACATCCTAAAAGTTTTAATAATATAATTTGAATTGATGCCAACTTCCTTCCATAGAATACAAAACTTCTCCCCTATACAGCTCCACCCTCACTTTCTGTTACTATTGTCATAGATTACATCTTTATACATTGTGTGCTGCAAAATATAGTGATTATTTTATGTACATTTGTCTTTTTTATGCTGAAGAAAATAGAAAGTTGGCTTATATTATAATCCAACATTATAATAATAATCACTTTTCCAATGCCCATGTCTTACCTTTACACTTTTCTTTTATATGGCTTCCAGTTACTATTTTCCTTTCTTTTCAACTTCAGGGACTATTTTTAGCATGTCTTGCAGGGAAGGTGTAGTGGTAATGAACTCCCTTAGCGTTTTAAAATCTGAGAGTGCCATTTCTTCATAATTTTTGAAAAACAATTTTGCTTGATACAAAGTTGTCTTTGACAGTTTTGTCTTTGTTTTTTCTTCCTTTAAGCATATGGGGTAAAGCAAACCACCTAATTCTGGCCTCCAAGATTTCTTTTTCTTTTTCTTTTTTTTATGATAGTGCTTATTTATTTATTTGTTTATTTATTTTTTGAAATTTATTTTTTATTTATTTTGGCATAACAGTATTCATTATTTTTTCACCCCACCCAGTGCTCCATGCAATCCGTGCCCTCTATCATACCCACCACCTGGTACCCCAACCTCCCACCCACCCGCCAATTCAAACCCCTCATATTGTATTTTAGAGTCCATAGTCTCTCATGGTTCACCTCCCCTTCCAATTTCCCCCAACTCCCTTCTCCTCTCTCTAACTCCTCATGTCCTCCATGCTTTGTTATGCTCCACAAATAAGTGAAACCATATGATAATTGACTCTCTCTGCTTGACTTATTTCACTCAGCATAATCTCTTCCAGTCCCGTCCATGTTACTACAAAAGTTGCGTATTCATCCTTTCTGACAGAGGCATAATACTCCATAGTGTATATGGACCACATGTTCCTTATCCATTCGTCCGTTGAAGGGCATCTTGGTTCTTTCCAGTTTGGCTACCATGGCAATTGCTGCTATAAACATTGGGGTACAGATGGCCCTTCTTTTCACTACATCTGTATCTTTGGGGTAAATACCCAATAGTGCAATTGCAGGATCATAGGGAAGCTCTATTTTTAATTTCTTGAGGAATCTCCACACTGTTCTCCAAAGAGGCTGCACCAACTTGCATTCCCACCAACAGTGTAAGAGGATTCCCCTTTCTCCACATCCTCTCCAACATACGTTGTTTCCTGTCTTGCTAATTTTGGCCATTCTAACTGGTGTAAGGTGGTATCTCAATGTGGTTTTAATTTGAGTCTCCCTGAGGGCTAGTGATTATGAACATTTTTTCATGTGTCTGATAGCCATTTATATGTCTTTATTGGAGAAGTGTCTGTTCATATCTTCTGCCCATTTTTTGATATGATTATGTTTTGTGTGTTTTGAGTTTGAGAAGTTCTTTATAGATCCTGGATATCAACCTTTTGTCTGTACTGTCATTTGCAAATATCTTCTCCCATTCCATGGGTTGCTTCTTTGTTTTGTTGACTGTTTCCTTTGCTGATCAGAAGCTTTTGATCTTGATGAAGTCCAAAAAGTTCATTTTTGCTTTTGTTTCCTTTGCCTTTGGAGATATATCCTGAAAGAAGTTGCTGTGGCTGATATCGAAGAGGCTTGGGTTGTTACAAAATTCCCTCTTATAACTGCTTTTCTGGCATCTCATAGATTTTGATATGTCTCATTTCGTTTTTTTCTAAAGTTTGTTTTTGAAGACTTTAATTAATTAATTAATTAATTATTTGAGAAATAGAATGCGTGTGAGTGCACAAGTGGGGAAGGGGCAGAAGGAGAGTGAGATGCGGGGCCCCAGATCATGACTTGAGCCAGAGGCAGATGCTTAACTGACTGACCCACCAAGTGCCCCTGATAGGTCTCATTTCTATTTTCATTTATCTCTAGGGTTTTCTTCATTTCTCTTTTGACTTCTCCAATTACCAATTGGTTGTCCAATAGCATGTTTAGTTTCCACATATTAATTATTTTTCTAGTTTTCTTTCTGTAATTGAGTTCTAATTTCATACCGCTGTGGTTGGAAATGATGCTTGATATGATTTCAGTCTTCTTGAATATACTGATACTTGTTTTGTGGCATAGCATGTGATGTATCTTGAAGAATCTTCCATATGCACCTGAGAAGAGTATGTGTTCTGCTACTTTCAGATGGAAAGTCCTGTGCATGTTTTTTAAGTCCATGTGGTCTAACGTGTTGTTTAAGACTGATGCTTCTCTATGTATTTCCTAATTGGATGATCTATCCATTGATGTAAGGGGGGGGGGATTAAAGTTGCCTACTTGTATTGTAGTATATTGTATTTTCTTGTGTCAACTTCTCCCTTCAGGTCTGTTAATATTTGCTTTCTGTCTTATAGTGCTCTCATATTTTGTGCACATGTATTTATAAATGTTGCATCTTCTTGCTGGATCGACCACTTTATCATTATGTAATGCCCCTCTTTGACTATTATTACAGCCTTTATTTTAAAGTCTATTTTGTCTGAGTCTAACTACAACAGCTTGTCTTGGTTTTCACTTACATTAAATGTCTTTCCATGAGTGCATGCACCCTCATTTTGAAGTTGGTCTCTTGTAGGCCACACATAGATGAGGCATCTGACCTTGGCATGGCTGTAGCACAGGGGGATAGGGTGCTTTCCTGGATGGCTCTGGTGTAGCTGCCATATAGGGTAAAGCTGGGGTTCTCCTGTCTTTCTGCTGTGTGCTGTGTTATGTGGGTGGCAGGGTGTGCCTAGTGGCACTAGTAGGTCAGAGTGCCAACATGGTACCTGCCAACACCAGCATTAATAGGTAGAGTGGGACTACAACAGTGGTGACCCCCAGCACTTTTGTTCGTGGAAAGAGTCACAACAGGCCTCTATCTTGCTGGAAGTCACTTTAAGATTAGTAGGTGAGTCTCTTCCACATATGGTTGAGGTTCTTTTAAAATGCTGCTTTTATGCTCAATCCCAGGCTGAGTGAATCTGTGTGAGTCCTTTAAGAATGGATAGTCTATTCCCTACAGTTCTGTGGTTGTCCTGGACATACTCCCCATTGGTTTTGAAAGCCAAGTGTCTTTCTTATGTATGTATGTTCAGTTAATGGCTGTATAGTACACCAATAGTTTTTGATGTAGTGTTCAATGATTCGTTAGTTATGAATAACACCGAGCACTTCATGGAACACTACATCAATAACTTATGCAATACTGTATGGTAATTAACATAATTAAAAAGTTGAAAAAATCAGACAAAAAACCCACAAAAAACTACCCAGTGCTCATCACAACACATGCCCTTTTTAGTACCTATTGCTCTGAAAGCCAAGTGTTTTGGAGGCTTATTTCTCTGGTGCAGTGCCCAGGGATTGGGGTCCCTGATGTAGAAGACAAGTTCCTTGCCCCTCAGGAAAAGTTCAATATCTTTGAGATCCTTATGATTGTGTGTTTCCCTGCCTGGAGTGGTGTTTTGGTGAAAGCACGTCTCTGCTGCTCCTACCTATCTCAGTATAGCTCTTTTATCATTTGTGGTGGAGGCACTGTTCATCTAGTTTTTGTTAGGGTCCATTATCAAAGGAAGGAGACTGAGACAAGGTGAAAGTTATTTAAAGCTTTATTTTATGCCAATTATTAGAATTCAGACTGATCGGCCTGTGGAACAAGACTGAAACAATGTTAAAGTTATGCAAAGCTTTATTCTATGCCAAGCATTAGAAGTCAGACTGACCGGCCAGGGCCGTCTCTGACCCTCCCAATCTTGCAGTCTACCTTTTATTGGGTAAAACTGAAACCCATATCTTGGTATCTCAACCCACAGGGTGTGTGTGTCTCTTGCTGATTGGCTAGTTTCATCTGGTCTGGTGACTTGTTATTTAAGATTACCCCATGCTAGGAACTGTTACAAACAGTACTTTCCAGGAAGGCTTAGTCAGTTAAAACATTCAATGTGAACAATAAGATGGTCATCCTTCCCAAGATGGAGTCATTTTGGTTTGGGCAAGACCTTCTCACTGTTACAAACAGTACTTCGTACTGATTAGATGTCTCCATCTGGCCTGACTCATCCTTGTATTCTGGGTTCTGTTATCAGGAACTAGCCGACTACATTTTTTTTTTTTTAATTTCTTTTCAGCGTAACAGAATTCATTGGTTTTGCACCACACCCAGTGCTCCATGCAATGCGTGGCCTCCATAATATCCATGATCTGGTTCCCCCAACCTCCCACCCCCTGCCCCTTCAAAACCCTCAGGTTGTTTTTCAGAGTCCATAGTATCTCATGGTTCATCTCCTCTTCCAATTTCCCTCAACTCCCTTCTCCTCTCCATCTCCCTATGTCCTCCATGTTATTTGTTATGCTCTGCAAATAAGTGAAACCATATGATAATTGACTCTCTCTGCTTGACTGATTTCACTCAGCATAATCTCTTCCAGTCCCGTCCATGTTGCTACAAAAGTTGGGCATTCATCCATTCTGACGGAGGAATAATACTCCATAGTGTATATGGACCATATGTTCCTTATCCATTCATCCATTGAAGGGCATCTTGGTTCTTTCCGCAGTTTGGCGACCATGGCCATTGCTGCTATAAACATTAGGGTACAGATGGCCCTTCTTTTCACCACATCTTTATCTTTGGGGTAAATACCTAAGAGTGTAATTGCAGGGTCATAGGGAAGCTCTATTTTTAATTTCTTAAGGAATCTCCACACTGTCCTCCAAAGTGGCTGCACCAACTTGTATTCTCACCAACAGTTTAAGAGGGTTTCTCCTTAGCTGACTACATTTTGCTGATTTCTGGATTTGCTTTTAAGTAAGTTTCTCTGGGGGGCAGGGTCAATTTATGTTTACTGCACAAACAACAAAATGGCTATTTAACTGAGATGGAGTCACTCTGGATAAATAGGTCCTTACAGTTTTCAGGATTCTTTCAGAGGAGGGAATTATTGCATATGCAGCCATAGGTTTGTCATGTTTGTGGAAGGAGGTGAGTTCATGATCTTTCTATACCAGTTCTGAAAATAATTTTTTAAATAAAATGAAACAAAAGGGGGGAAAAGATTGCAAAATGGGGAGGTGGGGATCAATGTCTTAAAAAAAAAAAGAGGCTAATCAGAGAAGTTTTTACTATCATGGTGTCTTTTTAGTGAGGGCAGGGCCATGTAAATGTCTGGGAGAAGCACGTGAGGACAGAGCCAAAACAAATAAAGTGAAAAGCTGTGACAGGTTTAAAGAAGAACTCCAAGACAAACTAGACAACACAGAGAAGGTAGAGATCAAGGAATGGGGATTGCTGGGAAGAGTGGAGAGCCTGGTTAGTCATGGCAAACACTTTAGACTTGACTGCATGAATTGGGAAGCTCTTCTGGTATTTTGAGCAGAGGAGTGGCACTGTCTGCCTTGTTTTAGAAGTCTCACTCCTTCTGGAGTGAGAATAAACTGTAGAAGCTCAAGGTATAAGCAGCAGAGGTCATCTAAGCTAGAAAATGAAAAAAACCCAGGAAAAGGTGACAAGTTTGGGGTAAGAGCAGGAGAGGGAGTTAGACATTGCTAGACACCAGTTAAAATTCTGAAATAGGGCCAGTGGGATTGGTTGATATGAGAGATATGGGATGTGAGTTGGAAATTAAGGATGACACCAAGAATTTTTGCTTAAGCTACTAGGGGAATGGAGTTGCCATGAGCTGGGAGAAGAAAGACTAGAGGTGGGAAAAGATTCAAAGAGCAAGGATAGGAGACAATGAATGGTCAGATAACTTCTAGACACTTGGTGTGAGCCAACCCATATGGAGTTAGACATATGAGGAGTTCAGGGGAATAGGTATGCTGGTTACTCACAGCATACCAATGGGATCTAAAGTCTTGAGACGATATTAACTCCAAGGAGTTAGAGAATAGCAGAATGAGATGATAGGGATAAATTAACAAAGAAGACATAGATACAGTGGCTCCTGAGGTAGGAGAGTTACCAGAGAATAGAGTGCCTAGAAGGCAAATGAAGACATCTTTCCAATGAGGATGTTTTGGTTTCCATCAATGTCAATTGTTGCTCTAGTGTTTGTTAAGATAAAGATTTTCAATTAAACTTTGGATGTAGAAAGTGGTCAGTGATTTCTTTTTAAATTATTAATTTTTTTTAAGATTTTATTTATTCATTTGACAGACAGAGATCACAGAGAACCAGGCAGAGACAGAGAGGAGGAAGCAGGCTGCCTGCTGAGCAGAGAGCCCAATGTGGGGCTCGATCCCAGGACCCTGGGATTATGACCTGAGCCAAAGGCAGAGGCTTTAACCTACTGAGCCACCCAGGTGCCCCATTTTTTTTTTAAAGATTTTATTTATTTATTTGACAGACAGAGATCACAGAGAAGCAGGAAGAGAGAGAGGAGGAATTATTTCTAAGGCAGGTATTTTGGTAGTGAGGTAGCCTGCTTGAGTGAATTCTAGGTAGAACTGGAAGAGAATGGCCAATAGATACATGCAGATACAAACAAACTTGCAACAGTCCGCTAGATACATATAGATGGCCAGCAAGTAAAAAAAAAAAAAAAAAAAAAAAAAGCATACCAGCAGTAACCATTAGGAAAATGCAAATCAAAATGGCAGTGAGATATCTCCTCACACCTGTTATAATGGCTACCATCAAAAACAGAAGAAATAGCAATTGTTGGTGAGGATGTGGAGAAAAGGGAATACTCATTCATTGTTGGTGGGACTGTAAATTAGTGAAGCCAGTATGGAGAACAGTATGGATGTAAGCAATGGTTGGAATAATTCTAGTATTATTATTTTAGAGAGGAAGGGGAGGGGAAAGGGAGAGGGAGAGAAAGAATCTTAAATAGGTTCAATCCTACATCCCTAAGATCCTGACCTGTGCCAAAACCAAGACTGAGCCACGCAGGTGCCCCATTGTAGGAATAATTCTAAACACAGTCTTTCAAGATTCAGGTCCTGCCTGTTATTATTCAATCAAACACTAATCTAGGTACCACTGTGAAGAAATTTTTGCAGATGCAATTAAAACTCTGAGTCACTTGACCTTAAGACATAGAGGTTATCCAGGTGGGCCAGACCCAATCAGGTGAGCTCTTTACACAGGCTTTGTCTGGTAAAAGAAGAAAAGGTCAGAGAGATTTGAGGCACAGGGGGATTTGACATATCATTGTTGGCTTGAAGATAGAGGGAGACACAACAGAAAATGTGGGGGTGGCCTTACAATCCTGAATGAGGGCCCAGGATGACAGCTGGGCCCTGTGATATCAAGTTGTGTCTCTGATTCACCAATATACCCACAAAGTTGTGATGATCTCATAGCAATGGATACGATTAATGAGATCTTCTCCTCAAACATGCTAGGTTAACTTTGAACATGATTCAATTTCTCAATTATTTATTGCCTAATGTAACTGTCTCTATAAATTGTTATTTGTTTAGAAATGGCAATTCTTAAAGAATTTTTATAAAGGCAATAAAACTTTTCACTTTCAGTTTTACCTTTCTATTTTTTTTTCTTCACTCACTATGGTCTCTGACCATTTTTTTTTTTCTGAAAGAGGTCTTTAAAAAAAATAATACTGGAGAAAATGGACATCCATAGGCTCAAAAAATCTCAACCCAAACTTCAGACTCTTCACACTAATTAACTCAAAATGGATCACAAACCTAGCTATAAAACATAACATTATAAAATGATCAAAACTAATCCTAGGAGAAAACCTCTTAGATGTAGGGACACACAAAGAACTCTTAGCTCTTTTTTGTGAACACCTTTTAATGAAATTTTACCTTTAATAGTATATTCACTCATACCTTTAGTTATTCTGAGTAAAAAGGAAAGCATTCATTTTACCCTTCCAAGTTTATAGACAAATCACACAGATTGATCCTTCATTATAAAAGCATAGGTGCTCAATAGTAGAGCTATCCAGTGTTTTCCCAAGAAAAAAACCTCTCTTTATACTCGTGAAAGTTTTGGAGAACCAGAAGGTTGGGAATGAGCTGGGGATGCTGGCAATGGTTGGTGTGGAGCAAGGAGGCGATTCTCCAAACTCAAGTTCAGGTCGACCTGGCAGAATCCCCTGGAGAAAGAAAAAAAGTTACTAGGGCATCATATCTGCTTATCAACCTTAGTGTTCCATATTATGTAGAATAATATGTATTATATAAAATAATAGTATTTTCCAGCAAAAACTGGAATAGGTAATACAAATTCAAGGATGCTAAAATGCATAAATGCATATACACCGTGTAACATATACGGATATACGTGTGTGTATATATCTGTGCATTTTTTCTTCTAGCTTTATTGAGGTATGATGGGAAAATAAAGATTGTATGGATTAAGGTTGTACAATGTGATGTTTTCACTTACCTACATATTGTCAAATGATTTCACAATCATTTCACAAGTGAAACCAGGAAATCATACCACAGTTTATCTAATTAATACACCCCACCTTAAGTCTTTGCCCTTTTCTTGTGGTGAGAACACTTGAGGTCTACTCTCCTAGCAAATTTCAATATATAATGCATTATTATTAACTATAACCACCATTTTGTGCATTAAACCTCTAAAATTTATTTATCTAATAACTGAAAGTTGGTACCTCTGTATATTTGTAATTTAAATTGTAGGCAATAATCACGCAGGCATATTTTCCTCTCTCTCGGAAACTTTTCAAATAATGTCTTTAAACACTTTCAATAATTCAAAAGTAATTTTCAAAGAGAGAAAATGCATGCATTGTGATTGTTTGCTACCCTTTTTTACATGAATTTATTAATAAACAAATGGTTCTCTCTGGACTTCTCAGCACATTAAATGTTAAAGTAAACAAGAGGTAATTGTTTCTTGTTTTTAGAATAGTAGATTTACAATATATGTAGCTGTTGCAAGTTGCATATTTAAATTATCTTAAATATATTTTTTGGTAATAGTTTTTTAAAATGATTTTTTTGTCATGATAGAAATAATACCTTAAGGTAAAATTGCTTTTTAAACTGTATTCTGTAAACACTTAAGTTTTGTGATTAATTTCAAAAGTGACAAAGATATTTGTATTTGACATAGAAAATAAAAGACTTAGATTCAATAATTTGGAGTTTTCTTTGCATCATTAAATTTCAACTGTTAATCCTATTTTATCTTACAGATTCTTATCAAAATATTAGCTACTTGGAAACCTTTTTAAAGATGTTATTACACTGTTGTGATTCAGTCTTCAGGTAGATTGGAAAGCTCTACAACATGTGTCCATGAATAAGCCAACTTTTACTGATCCGTTTCAACAGACACCAGACTAAGTACAGGCAATGTGGTCAGACATTCCTCCCTAGGCCTGCAAGGAGCTTTCAATGTGCTTGTGAGAAGCCTGCCGTGATAGGCAGTGGCTGTCACAGGAGGGAGTGCAAGGGGTCTGGAGAATGCAGCATGTAGGACCTGACTCAGCTGGGGGAGGAGGGAAGTGCTGTGGAGTGAGTGGTGTTTGGAGGAAGGGTTGAAGAATGGGGGGTGTTCTCCTTGGGGAGGGAGAGTCAGCTGGTTGCCCTGAGATCATTCCAAAGTCCACATCCTCTAGCCAGAGACCACCAGGAACACTCCTGTGAACAAGTTTTATCCAGAACAAGCTGCACTTATTATACATTGCAGCGAGAGAAGACATACACCATGGGGAACCAGGAGGTGTCTGGGGAGGAGGTGTTAGAAAAAAATCTACTGTTGTATTGGGTTTTGGTTGGGTGATTTGAGGGAAGGACAAAAAGTGGGGGGTCACTTTAGATTGGATTTAGATTGGATGCTGAATCTAATCACATTTAATTGGATGCTGAAGGCAGAGGCAATTCTGTGATATCAAAAAATCTTATCTATAGGAGGGAAGATTATAGTCGGAAGAAACCATTACTTGCAATGAGGTATATGTCACTCATATTAACAAAGAGAATGGGGTGCCTGGTATTTTGGGGGGTACTTGGGGGTGATTTCTGTTTCTATACTTAGAAAACAATTATGAGTTACCTTCATTTTGTCCCCCTTTATCATGATCTCAGAGTAACTTTGTCTGGTTTCGGTATTCCATGATACCACTTGGCATTTATGTCCAAGAAGAGAGTAACACAGCCCTGGTGTGAATCAGGGCCACTTCTGGATATTAGCAGGGCTGGATAACCCCCCCCAACCACCATCCCATCAGTAAAGGGAACACGGGTAAGCTTTTACTTTTTATTGGGAGACATAATTTTTGAATTCTAGAAATCAGTGAAATGTACAGGTCTTCTAGCCAAACCTGTTCAATATATAGGGAGAAGGAGATTAATGGGTAAGTACATCACTGGCTTGGGTATATTCTCTAAGACTGGCTTAACTCTTCCACTCCCAAATTTTATATTTATTTTGACATAGTATAAATTCATAAGTGTTAAAACCACCAAGATGATTTCAGTTCTTGTACTCTCTCTTAAGCACTGTCTCAGCCTGGGCCCTCTGATTCCCTTTGCTTAAGATTTCAGCCTCTGACTTTTCACCATCCACTGTTATTCCCTAGAAAACTAGTGGACTGGTATCTGAGTGGAAAGATATAAAACAAAGAGGACATTCACAAAACATTTATTATATAACAACATTTATTATAAAAATTTATAAGATGTATACAAATGTATAAATTATCATAAAAATAAATGACATTTATATAATAAAAAGACATTTATTATATAAAGTCTGCTTGTAATTTGAATATGAAGGGGTTTTTTTTAAAGATTTTATTTATTTATTTGACAGAGAAAGATATCACAAGTAGGCAGAGAGGCAGACAGAGGGAGAGGGGGAAGCAGGCTCCCCGCTGAGCAGAGAGCCTGATGCAGGGCTCGATCCCAGGACCCTGAGATCATGACCTGAGCTGAAGGCAGAGGCTTAACCCACTGAGCCATCCAGTCACCCCTACAAAGTGTTTTAATAAGAACTTTTTCACTGATAAATTATCCATATGCTGAGTACAGGCAAAAATGTCACCCCAATAAAAAGAACACAGACATGATAGCCCTTGAGAGTGGCAGAATGAAATTAAAAGTAGAGTACTTCTCCTGAGATGGCAGAGGTCATTTTTTTTAACATCTATAATTTATAGTATTTTTCACCATCCCTTTGTTTGTCAATACATCCATCATATATCATATCTTACCATGTCATGCCATGAATTGTTTCATTGGTGCTTGTCTCTCGGGGAGTTGCACGACATTCATACTTCCTGCGAGTCTGGCTTCACCTTGACAAGTATGTCGGACTCTCCCAGTGTGGTGGGGATCAGAGAGTCTGAGAAATAATGACGTCCTTTCTGTAGAAGACAAGCAGGTAACATAGCGCGTCGTGGATGAACCGGTTAGATTCTCAGTTCAGTCCATTTTCTACATCGAGTGATACATTCAGGTTATTGATTTTGGCATCGAAGTTGATATATTTATTTTTCTGCCCTTGTGCTTCTCACATCATCCTCTATGGTGAGGGCTGACTGGTGCAGATGCTGCCTTCACCAGAACTGGGTCATTGGCTGACTTTGCTGCATCCTCACTTGCAGCCCTTACCTATGGTGTTTCCCGGGCTGTCTGTGCTTAAGTATACTCACAGCAGCTGCTTGGCCTGTTAGCTAGAGGTCTGTCTTTTTTTTTTTTTTTTAAAGATTTTTATTTATTTATTTAACAGACAGAGATCACAAGTAGGCAGAGAAGCAGGCAGAGAGAGAGGAGGAAGCAGGCTCCCAGCTGAGCAGAGAGCTTGATGCAGGCCTCGATCCCAGGACCCTGGGATCATGACCTGAGCAGAAGGCAGAGGCTTTAACCCACTGAGCCACCCAGGCACCCTAGAGGTCTGTCTAAATACACCATCAGTGGTTGTGCACCCGAGGAAGAGCCAATCTGTTTAATTTGGTCCAATGTATTTAGTCCCCTTGCTTCCTAGTTAAATCACTATGTCCATATGCTTGACTGCAGGAATCCATTCTTTTCTGTCCACAGAACTATTCACATGATTCAAAGCAAATAACATCTCCCAGTGGATTTGCCATTTTTTTACATTGGGAAATAAAACTACTACATTCAAAATTTTACCTTGAAAGCAATAGGATACTTGTAAAAATGTAATGGAAATGCAAATCATTGCATTCTTAACAATAAGCCATTCTCCTGAGTATGGTGTGTGCAATCTCTGCTAAATGCTGTCCGGGGTCCCCACGGCTTCTGCACCCTCCCCACATCTCCCGTAGGTCTGATGGTCCAGGAAGGGCATGAGTTTCCTTCACTGCACTCTAACTGAATCTCAGCTCCCTTTCATTTCCCCTCAACACAACCCTCACCACAGGCTTGGGGTCCTATTTGTGCACAGCTGTGCTGTGTTTGCAGGTGAGTTGGGGCAGAATGGTTCACTCACCTCTGTGTCACCCAGGCACTGCCTATGAGGGGATGATCAAGGTTGCCAAGTTTGGTGAAACAGCTCTTCTGGAGTTCCATGGTCCTCATTCTTTCTGGACCAGCCATATACATGGTTTGGCTGATGGAGCCCAGAACCCACGGTTGTTTTGGATTCTGGATCAGCTTCTTAGAAAAGACCAGGAATCTTGTTCATGTCAGTGATCTCTACATTTCTACAATTCTTTGAGCCCATAAAAATCTTTCAGAGTATGTAGACTCTTATGTGTGTGTGTTTATGTATTTGTAAGTTAACTACATGCATCATAAGTCTATAATTTATATCCATGGCAAAGCTTATATAAATATAGTTTTTTTTTTTAAATGAGATGAAAAAGTTTCCAAATGGAAGTTCTAATGTGTTCCTTCTGCACCCCTGTGTACTGTCCTGTCCAGTCCCCTGGTGAGCCCCTCTACAAAAAGGTCTCTGTTGGGGTCCATTATCAAAGGTATGAGACTGAGACAAAGTGAAAGTTATGCAAAGCTTTATTCTGTGCCAAGCACTAGAAGTCAGACTGACTGGCCAGAGCCGCCTCTGAAGAGAGTGACCCCGTCCCAATCTCACAGGTTGGTTTTATAGGGCATAACCACAGACCTCAAGGTATGTGACTTCTATTGTTAAGGTATTTACTCCTGGAATTGATACCTGAAACTGATACCAGGAACTAATGGGGTGTTTATTCCTGGAGTGAAGTATGTGGATGTATGGCTACCTAGGCAATATGGAGTCGCTCTAGCTAAGCAGACCCTAATAGTTAAACAGGTTTTAACATTAAATTGGCCCTAACCATCTCACTCTTAATGGATTCCCTAAGCTTCTCAGATGAGCAAAGCAGTAATGGTATCTCCAGGAACTGGGTTTTGTGTACTTTTGCCTCCAATCCTCCAAATCTGTGAGGACTACTGGGAATTGCAGGCAGATTCAAGATGTGGAGAAAGGTACACTTCTCACGAAGGAGTCCACCCAGAGGGAAAAGTGGAACACACTCCATTGTACTTATTTTCATGAAAGTTAATAGAATTAAGTTCCCATTTGTCATTCTTTTCTTTTTAAAGAAATAGTACAAACTGTCATTGGGGTGCCTGGGTGGGTCAGTTGTTAAGCGTTTGCCTTCAGCTCTGGCTCGATCCCATGACCAAGCCCAAAACCGGCTCCCTGCTGGGCGGGAAGTCTGCTTCTCCCTCTCCAGCTCCCCTGCTTGTGTTCCCTCTCTCACTATCTCTCACTGTCAAATAAAATATTTAAAAAACAAGTGAAAAACCAGACTGTCATCCAGAGAGGTTTCTATTCTCTGAAATGTTCATTATCTAAATGGCAAGATGACTTTTTCTTCCTTTTTTTCTCTCTGAAATAGTGATATGTATCATTATCTGGTGGTGATGGAAGTAATTTCCTGTAGGAATATCATCTTTCTGACTTAGGAAAGGGATCCTTTCACACTGCTCAAGTTGTGTAGCAGAGAAAGCATTGGATTAGAGGCAGATGTGGAAACTGAGTACCCATGTGGTTTGGGGAGACTCTCCATGACATGGGAACCCCATTTGTTAACTAGGTGGCTGGGATAAAGCAAAGACCAACACTATTGTGTGTGTGTGTGTGTGTGTGTGTGTGTGTGTGTGTGTATGTTGGTAATGGTTCTTTGTCTCCCCTCTTCTCTTCTCTTCTTCCTTTCTTTACCTACTTCTTCACCTGAAGTCTGCAGTAAGTCTGACAATGAGGGAGGGTTCTGGGGGGAGGTGGTGGTGGAGGTCAGTGTCTTCCCTGTGTAAATTGAGGGAAGATAGGACATGCAGCATACTTTGGTCAAGTTTTGTTTCCTACTTTTATTATGGGCACATTTTGTAAATGGTGGCCTGGCTATGGCCAAGAGACATTAAACGTGCCTGTTCTTCTTCATCTGCTCTCTGCAAATTCTTCCAGCCAACAGCCTGCAAGTAGCCCTCCCAGTTTTGTTTTGTTTTTTTAAGATTTTATTTATTTATCAGAGAGAAAGAGAGGGAGAGAGAGCGAGCACAGGCATACAGAGTGTCAGGCAGAGGCAGAGGGAGAAGCAGGCTACCCGCTGAGCAAGGAGCCCGATGTGGGACTCGATCCCAGGACACTGGGATCATGACCCGAGCTGAAGGCAGCTGCTCAACCAACTGGGCCACCCTGGAGTCCCAGCCCTCCCAGTTTTAATAGCCTATAAATTGTGTACTTATTTGTGGGGCAAAGGTGTCTCAGCTTCCTACCTGAGACCTCACACCTTTTCTTCTACTGAGAAAGGTTCGAGGTAGTGGAATCACTTCCCAGAAAATTTTTGTGTCAGTTTCTCACTAGCCCTTATTCCAAGTGGGGTAAGAATGGCTACTGACACTAACAAGACATATGTCCTATTTATTGCTTCTATAAAAATAGTCTGTCCCACAAATCTTTAAAGAAAAAAAAAAGAATACTAATGCATCTGATCCATAGAACCAACTAACACACACACATAAAATTGCTGAGAGCAAAGAGTTGTGTCATCTCATTTCTTGTTATCAGGATGAGACGAGGCAGTGATGTTTTCCTTCAAAAGATGATAGGACTTCAAAAATTCCCATTTATTTTGTTAGAAGTTACATTATTTTATACCTCTTACAAGAATTTAATTTCATTCTAAAACCAGGGTTAGAAGTAGCTTAAACTTTAAAAAAGAAAGTATCTTTTTTATGATTATGGGTTATCGTGGATGCAGGCATCTATCAGGAAATGATGACTTGTCTTGGTTATTAAATACTACTGATTAGACATTATAGGCTATCCAGGGCCACTTTCCATAGTTCCTGTGATTCAGTAACATGAGAAAGTATCATCAAGGGAGCAAATTTCAAAATGTTAATAACATTAATAGCTGTGAGTCCATAAAATATTTTACTTCCTATGTTTTTTCTTAATTAAAAAATGTATATATACCCACAGAACTGACACCAGCTCTTCCTTTCTTCTGAGAGAAAAGATTGTGGTATCATCACCTCAACGGGTGACCTGAGAGATTTAGGCATACACTTGAGATCTGTCATCTAGATCTTATCAAGTCAGGGCAACAGGACTCTTAAGACCAGTGAGAAATATGGAGTCTCAACTACGTGTCCAGTTTGGAAAATATTAGGTAGATGGTGAGATCTTTGTTATTATAATGAAATGCTGATTAAATGTATACTTTTTAAATTTAACAGATGTTAAAATGCCAATTTCCAAGTAATTTAATTGAGGTAATATATATTTCAAGCAGCAACTAAATGGAATATTTTATAAGATTTCAAAATTATTTAAGCACTGTGTCCTTTTTTAGCTGATAATATAAAGCAGAGCCTGACTTTCTGAGTCTTAGAAACTGAACATGCCTTAAGATTCTGTAAAAATTGAAACTTTCTGAATATTCCAGAAGTTTAAGCTACCATAGGTGAGCATTAGCTTGCGATTTTTCTTTTTTTTTCATATTCTGGATGTATACATGATATCATCTAAGGATACTATCATATTTTAAAAGGAACAAAAAGAAAGGTATAATTGTTTTATGTTGTTAACAGTAAATATAAACAAACCAAAGGCAATAACAGAAATAGTGCTGAACTGTCTAATTTCTGAAACAGCTTCATGTGTTTGACACTGAGTTCTTTGATTTAAAAATAAAGCAAGCCTCACAAACCTACCATAAGCTGCTCTGGGCCAAAGAACATGCTGTCTGTACAGCTGAGTCAGTGGCCTCTCTGCTGGTTCACTCCATCCCACATTCCAATGGCTGTAGGCCTCCATACAGCATTTCCAATGTGAAGAAGTCACTTTGGGTAAAGGGACTTGTCACTAACAAAATAAAGAACGTGACCCTTGAGGCCATTTCACTAAACCATAGCTAAAACTGGACAAATAAGAGTTCTTCCCTCATTAGATGATGGCAAAGTTTTTTTCAGTTTCTGATTCTTTAAACTGCGTGAGAGCTCAAGCTAATGAAAATCTGTAAAGGAAAGGATTTTTCAGGTTTACGTGGGGGAATCTAAGTCTTTTTCATAAGTAATTAAAAAAATACACAAGCCTTTTCTCTGTAGAGCACAACTGCACTGCCAGTTTGTTAAGTGGCTTCAGATTCATGCGGGGCCTGTCACTGGGTGGCTACTTGGGTTCCTAAGGATGGATGTGAGGCCTCTGTTCAAGGTATGTCTTTGGTGTCTGCAGGGCACTGGGAGGCCCCTGTGTGGGCTCTGCAGAGCTGTGTGTGGGTATTCAGATCAGTTTCTGAGGTGTGTCTGAGAGAACTTTGTGTGGATCTCTATCACAGGTCTCTGTGAAGTCTCTTGGTATTGTCCACTGTGAGAGTTTCTGCATAAGGTATGTGTGGGAGGGCCTTGAAGATCATCCCTGGACATGGTGTTCATGAGGGCTCTTGATGTTGGCCCCTGTCAGAGGTCTCTGTGTAGGATCTGTGTGGGCTTCGTGTGGGTCTCTGTGGGAGTCTCAGTGTGGGTCTCTGTATGAGTCTCTGTGGGAGGTCTTGGTGGGTCTCTGTCAGAGGTCTCTGCACAAGGTCTCTCGGCATGGGGCTTTCCCCCTCTGGCTTTCTTGTACCATCTGGCAAGAGAAGGGCAAGGGGACTTGCTCCTTCCTGTTTCTGGCTGTTCCACCAGCCTCCTGTCTGCAGCACTTCTACCAACAGAAGCATGGGGTGCACGTCCGACTCCTCAACTCCCAGAACTGATGCCACTGGGAGGACCTAGCAGCAGCCAGGTTCAGGGCTGGCTGCTCTGGGCTGCCCTCTCCTGAGCTTCCAAGGGCTTGGGGCGCTGTCTGTCCCTGTACCACCTCCCCCGGGTCCTGACTACACTGTCACTGCTGGCCCACCCTGGGGACTGGGAGGCAGGACCTGGATCCAGGGAGAAGCTGCAGCAGAGCAGGACTGCACCCGCTTTGTCCCCCACCCCAGATACATTCCCACATGGGGTAGCCTGACAACATGAGGGCAGGGCCATGCTTGCTGCCATCTGGATGGGGGATCCCTCCTGGAGTGGGACTCTCCACCATGTGAGTGATGTGTGAGGAGCCCTGGAGGATGATGTTTGGCTGGAAGTGGGGCACGTAGGGGGGAGACCCTCCTGGACTGCACCCTCATTCTGGACACATCCCTTCCAGCTGGGGGTGGGAAAATCCGCATCTTGTCCTCCTGCCCTTCTGGGCTCTGGGATAACCATGACCAGGAGCCAGGCCAGTCTCTTGGCCTCTGAGTCCCCATCAGTCTCCTGGGAGCTATCCTTGGGCCACACGTGTACATAAAGGTCACAGACGACAAGTCTGTCCTGGGGTCTGCAGTGCTACAAGCTTATCAAATTGTGCAGAAATAAATGTCTTTGCCTTAAGGCCTTGCTGCCTCTGGGAACCTGGCCCTCCATGTGGGAGCTCAGATGGCTTCTGTACAACCCCTACCCCACCCCTTCCACCACCCTACCCCTGGACTGGGCAGCTGGAGTGGGGTGGAAATCCTGTAGGGACAGTCCCAGGGCCTTGAACTTCTCCCTTCTGGGCCCATAGGTGGCAGTGGGACACCAAGGACCCTCAGTTGTCACAGGCATGGGCTTACCCTGTCACTTGGCCTCCTTCCTGGCCTCAGGATGTGGTCCTGACCCCCAGCACAGGATCCCCCCACAGCCACACCCCCTCCATCTCCCAGATGGAAGCCCCTTCAGTGCCCTGGGGCTGTGCAGGCTGGTGCGTGGGGGTCTCTGTGGCACCCCACATACCCTTAGCGTTGGGAACGAGCTCGTCCCTTGCTGCTCCGAGTGTAAGAGGGGGGCTGCATGGAGCTAAGATGGGATTCTCTGGGAAGAGAAGGCTCCTGGGGTAGCCATCCTCTACTTCCCACAGGAGATGGGGCTGGGGGCAGGATTTCTCACCCCTGCTCTCAAATCCAGCCTTGCATCTCCCAACTGAGAGCCCCACTCTGATCTAGGACTCCGTCTTCCTGGAGCCTGAGCAGGGTTTCTGCCTAAGCAGACCCTCCGTACAGCCACACAAATTTCAGGTGGAGGGAAAGCAGGAGAAGATGGGCAGAGCGAGGTCCCACTCTGGGTCTTGTTCAACTTGTCATGGAAATGGAAGGTGTGTGAGGAAGGGGGTGGGGGTGAACCCCAAGGTCTCTGGCCCTCCAAGGACCCATTTCTTCTGGAAGCCAAAGCAGGCCCTCGGAGAGAGAAAACCCTGACCCCCCCCCCCCCAAGCAGGGCATACACAAAGTCCAGCACCACTCATGAGAAAAAAAACAAACATATATTTTTGAGAAATAAAAATTGTGGCATGGGGAAGTCATTAGCACACAGAGGATGTGCTAATGTGAGAAAAAATGGGCTTTCTTTGCATATACTCAATTTTTTCTTGAAGGAAATCTTTCTGACCAGGAAAGATGTGTGAAGTGTTCTGTGCCTGATAGGTTGAGACATATTTTTGAAGACTGCATGTAGGATAATGGTGAACTCGACCTGAGACACCTGCCACCATCAGCTGGTGCTGGCTGGGTCTGCCTGGGAGCCCCAGGTCCCTGGGGAGGCTTTCCCATTCGCCATTCCTGTCTCTGGTCAGCTGGCTCTTGTTAGGGCAGCTATGACCCTTGGGGGTACCTTGCTGATTGGAGGCTATCCCTCCCATCATTCTCTTCTGGTCTGTGGAGGCAAAAGCCCTGTGCGGGCAAGAATGCCTGTGTACTGGGGCCTGCAATTCCTTGTGCTGATAGATCTCTGAGGCCCGAACTCCTTGGTGGAGTCCCAATTTTTCCACCAAGACTTGTCCCACAGAAGTCACGATCGTCTGAGTTTCGGCAGCCCTGTTGTCCATAACCGATCTGCTTCGGACTGGCACCCAGCTCTGGGCAGGAGACGATGCTGGCGTGCCTTTTTGAAGGGGGTTTTCCAGTCCTTTGCTTTTTTTGCTGGGATTAAGGCACTGCAGGAAATTATTCATCTTTTGTCTAAAGTGGCTTTCCGGAAAAACATGTCCCTTTTCTGGTGGCATGAGCCAGAGGTATTTGCTCCCGAGGCTCTCTCCTGATCCTCCGACCTGGGGAGGGTGGCCTATCTCACTAGCTTGGGAAGCCCTGATTGCCAACGGTTCTACACACCTGTCTTCATTCTCTTCTGGTTTGGGTCTCTTCTGGTCTTTTCCCTCATCAGTGGTCTCACTGTTGCTCTGGCTGTCACTTGGTTCCTCAACCTTTGGTCCACGGGGCTCTTGCTGCCCCTCACTGCTCAATCCACTTGAACTAAGGTTATGTGACACCAGGGAAGCTGGTGTCTCTCCACTGGCACGTTCCGTTTGGGAACAAGAGGATGACTCTTGAGTGGTCAAGCTGTCTGCAGCAAGGACAGCATTCATGTAAGAGTCTGGCAGAAGCACATTGGTGCCACTGTCTTCAACAAGCACACAAGTGGCAAAGTCTGGAAGGAGGATGTCATTGGGAGAATCTTGAGGAAGCATACCAGTGGTAGGGTCTTCAGGCTGGTTCTCCGATTCTATCTTCTCTTGGAGCTCAACCTTACTAACCTTTGTTTTAAGGCTTACCTCCTCTGGATCTTGAGCAACCAACACTGTAGATGGTGAGGGGCTTTTCCTAGCATCTGGATATCCTGATCTCCTCAGATCCACATAAATGGCTGCTTTGTTGGCTAGCCCACTGGGTCTTAAGACAACTTTCCAAGAAGGGGCCTTCTTGGCCTCCATCACCTCTGTGGCCCTTTCAGACCTTGGAGTTTGGGACCTGAGCTTTATCTTCAGTGTTGCTACCATGTCTGGTGAGGCCTGACACCCACTCTCCTCTTTTAGCTCATTCCTGGCCATTGCTAAACTTGGACTTGGTTCCAGGTTGTGTTTCTTGGCCCCCATAACAGTCTTGCTGTGCAGGGCTCTGTTTGGGAGACTGAGAATGGAGGCCTGAGAAGGTGATCTGCCCTCCTGTCTTGATAAAGACGTCTCTGAGGACTGATGGCCATCACCAGGTGAAGTCCCTCCCAGGGCCTGCTGAATTTCCTCACATATGAGTGAGGGAACAGGCAGGGGACTCCTTGAAATGGGATCAGACTTTTCAGTTATACCCTTCTCTCCTGGATGAGGCTGAGGTGGTTTCCCCAAGAACTTGTAAAATTTGGCTTTTGAGGGGGCCCCAGGTACAAAGGTGGATGAGCATGGAAAGGGGGACTGGGGAAAGGGCAAGTGTTGAGCTTCACGTAGTTTGAGATCTATGGGCTCAACAGTTTGGAGAGGTAGGTCCCACTTACACCTCACTCGAAAACTTACGATGTGTGTTTCCAGCTTCTGCTGTGTGTTAGGGCAAAGGAAAGACAGCTCATGAGAGGTGTTTATGCAGGGCTTCCGATCCTTCAAGGGTGCTAGATTTCTGATAGCCATGTGAAGTTGGGACTTGGGAAATGCATGGCTGGCCACAAACCAGGATCGACGCACAGTCACAGGGATCAGACCCTCACTGATCTGTCCCAATTTCCTGTGCAAATGAACATTTAAACTTTTTTCTAGATGTTTCTTACCTGGGCCCCTGGCTAAGTATTTTCCTGGATCACCCTCCAAGGCCCCTATCAAAGGTCTTCCAAACTCCTTCTCAGAATTGGTTCCCAGAACCTTCACTGGGAACCTAGCTGAGATCCTGGAGAGACCTGTTGGTGTCCTCTTCAGACACTGCCATTGACCCTTACCAAAATTATTCTCTAGTTGGAATCTTGCTTGATACTTCCTGTGGTATCTGGACCTGGTCCTCCATGTAGCTTGGCTGCTTTTGCCCTTAAACACAAAGGGCCTTGAGAGCCCCTGCTCTCTCTGTGCCTGACTCATCCCCGGGGATTCATCCTGAGGCCACCTCAGATCCAGAGACAGCTGAACCTTGTGGGGCAAGCTTCTTTGCTGTTTATCCCTGCTGAGCTTCCTCTGAAGCTGTGGCTTCTGGATATTAAAGATGACAAAGTCCCCTTGAATAGTGGAACCTGATCTGTGGGCACAGGAGGCCTGGTGGTCCTCCAGAAGCTTGGGAGGGACTTGGCTAAAGAATTTTGGAGATATTTTATCCATAGTGGGTAAAGTCTTCCCCCTTCCTTGTTGCTTTGGCACTTCCCCCTTCCTTGTTCTTTGTTGCCACTCCAGATGTTGCATTTTAGTTGGGATGAAGGATCGTGTCTTATTCTGGGATGTAGCACAAGATACCCCACTGGTCCTCCCCTGGGATGGGAGAGAAGGTGGCCTTATTGGGACAGAGGGTGCAAGGGGGACCTGGGGCTGGGGCAAGGTTAGTGTTGAGTGTTGGGGTTGGATCCTATGGTGGAGCAATGGTGGAGCATGGGAAAACTGGGAAGATATTTGATCCTGGTTTAGAACTGACAAGCAATTAGAGGTTCCATTGAACAAAACAGATGGAGACTGTAGTGGAGGAGAGTGAGTAGAGAACAAGGCAGTGGCCACCAGGGACTCACTGTGCAGAGAGGGGAGACCCCAGAAGAGCTGGCTACATTTCCATTGCAAGTGGTCTTCCAAGACTTTGGGAGATGAGAACGGCTGAGGTTGGGCCAGTGGCTCTGCTTTGTTTTTCACGTTCCAGAAGGATGGTGGGGTGGTGGTTTTCTGCTCAACACCCAGCAGTTTCCACAGAGTCCCCCAGAAGCTGATGTGGTTGTCTGGGCACCACTGTTTGAAAACTGACCCAACCTTTTCTTTCTCCTTCCAACTCTTCAGTTCTACCCTTTTGCTGATTAGTAGTTCAAGGAGCTTCTGGACATCTGGATTGACAAACAAAGGGTTATGAGTATCTATCTGCCTGTTAGTAAGGCCACCCCAGAACGAGGCATCTTGTGGGTGGCAGGACACATGTTCTTGCTGGCACTTGTGCTGTAATGTGCCCGGCAAGAACAAGGACTTGGTACTTTCCCACCACCAGGAAAAGGATAAAATGGGGTAGCTGGCATGGCCAAGGCCTGAGATGACTAGAATGAGAGAGTCCCAGTAGGAATTACCTGGAAGAAAGTTCTTTCTCACTGTATCTGATAGGATTTTTTTTAAGTTAGTTTGCTCTTCTTGAGGTCTCGCTGGCAGGGTGGAGGCCAGAGGCTGAGGGGGCCCTGTCAGCAGAACATGAGCAGGTGATGAGGCCATGGCAGGAGCAGCGTCTTCCACAGACTCCATGCATGGCTGACGGGCTCCAGCTGGCGCCCCTCGGCGCACCTGCCCAGGGACTTCTTGCCGTAAGGACTGGTGAAAGCCCCCCTGGTCAGAGAGCCTTGCCAGGTGTCTGTGGGAGACAGGAGGTGTGAGCTGTCTCTGCAGCAGCCTGGGGCTGGGAGGGTACCCCATGTCCCTCCATGCCCCACACCCACATCACAATGCTCCTGCTGTCCCTTAGCCCGGGGCTTTGGTCACAATCTGTCCCACAGCTCCTCCCAGCCCCCCAAACAGCCCCAGAGGCCATTCCCTGCAGTCCCAGGGGTCACACCATAGACTCAGGGAGGCACACCCAGGGGAGAAGGGAGCAGATTCTTTACCTTTGCAGAAGGGAGAACAGTTCCTGAACCTCTTCCAGATCCTGTAGGAAATCTCTGAAAACTGGAAACAGGAGACCAGGTCACAGAGGAAAGCAGTGCCCAGGGGTCTTACAGGAGACTGGGTACAATGTCCCTTTAAGGGAGACCTTTGGGGGATTGGACTGGGAAGCCCAAACAGCACTGTCCAAGGCCACATGCCCACACGGTGATTACAGGGTTCATTTTGGGGATTGTTTTGTCTTTTCCAAAGTGTTTTCTCACTCATGACCTTGCTGGGGGAGGAAGGACTGCATGGCATCACAGAGGAATCTGAGCTGAGTTGAACACCTTGTCCACAGTGGGAGCATGAGGTCCTGCCCCCAGTCCAGGCCCTGGGACCCCTGCTGGGTAACACCTGTTTCCAGTCCCTCAGGGCTTTGTTCTGGTGCAAAATTTGGGAAGCCTCTGGGTTGTGCTCTCCCTCCCAGGAGCTACCAACCCGCCACCCCAGGGCTCTGTTTCCTGAGATGGGCTTAGGTCCTGGTGTCCTGGAGATGGTGGGGCTTGGCCTCAGAGCAGGGGGCACAGTGTAACTGGAGCATGCAGGGGTGTGTGGTGGATGCTCACCTTTCAGAGTCTGGCTTTTCTGGCTTCTATTGCTCCTTCTCCGTGTCCCTGCTTGGTACTGAGATAAGAGAACACGGGGAGGCTGTGACCCCCGCCCCAGCAGCAGGTGCTCACTGTTCATGAGTAGTGTGACTTCCTACATTTAACTAAGGGGGGGGTGAACTGTGATTTTCTTTAGTTTTACTCATTTCCTTTTCAAAATGGATACAAATATTTCCAGTTTTCCTTCTTTGAAGAATTTACAGAAGGATATTCTATGTGAGAAGTTTGCCACTGTTCCTCTGCTCAAGAAACACACACTATCCCAGACCAGGTGGTGCAGCTGGACTTTTTCACATAAGACCCCACTTTCCAAGGCCAGAGCCCCATTCTTGCTGTGGCTTGGGACCTCCTGGGCTCAGTACTGCCCTCAATCAGCCCAGAAGGGGAACATTCACCTGAAACACCTGTCCTGGGACAGCAACTGGTGACCTGGTGCTCAGGGGCCTGACCTCCGCTAGAGAGGCAGCTTTTAGCCTCTGGTCCTCGGCCACCAGTCAGTGTTTGGGATGCTGTCCTGGACCCCTCCACCACACCTGGACTCCAGCCCGAGATCTTCTGGGAGAAATCCTTGTGTCCCTCAAACCCCTGCTGAGTCTGGCTTGTCCTGGATGGACTACTACTCTCTCCTGAGAATACCCATTCTATTCTTTCCTATTTCAGGAGTTTCTCCACTGACTCAGAAAAGTGGAAGGAATAATAGAAAAGAAGATAGAATCACACTTTGCTGGGTCTGGGCCGAGGGTTCCTTACCTTCCTGCTCTTCCTGTGTTTCTTTCCTGGTGGTGAGGATGGATCAGGATGGAAATAGGAAAGTAAGAATATGAAGAGCCCCATTCCACATACGAGGGCAAGGATGGAATTAACTGCCCAGATAGTAGGACTGGAGCTCAGCCAACCATCAATAAAGAATTCCTGAGGGAAGAGATAATTCTCCATCTCTTTCCTCATCAGACATTAGTGACCAATCGCACTGCTGCCCTCAAGCAACTGAGCCCTGGGTGTGGAGGTGCAGACACAAGCCCCATGCCCACATCACAAAGTTATTGTCTGGTCACAAAGGGCTCCTGAGGGAGGGGGAGGGGACATAAGAGAAGCAGCTCCTCCCCCCATCCTGCGGCTCCATCCCTCCACACTCCCAGGCCTCAAAGTTCCTCCCCTCAACAGACACCAGTCTCTTTTCTGTATCTATGAATCTGAGTTTCTTTTTTTTCTTTCAATTCTACATACAAGTAAAACCATATGGTATTTGTCTTTCTCTTATTTTATTTAACATAGTATTCTCAAGGTTGTCCATGTTACCATGACCATCACCATTTCATTATTTTTTATGGCTGAATAGTATTGATGTGTGTGATATCTTTATCCATTAACCCCAGTATACATGATTGATTTAAGACTGATATTTTCTTATTGACTTTCTGTGTGGATGACTTTTTCATTGATGTAAACTGTTAAAGTTATATACTGTGGGGAACCAAATGTTTAATGTTTTTGATGTCACAACCTTTTTTAAATATAAATCTTTTAACTAATTGTTGTAGTTTTAGTTAAACATACTATTTTAGTCTTCACTTTAGCTTTATAAGTGATTTACCCACTACCTCTGTTGTACATACACTGTATGTTGCGTTTGCCTTTAAGATTTTTTTATGTATTTTCTTGTTAATTATGTCATTTCCTTTTAGTTTAAATAAGTCCCTTCAACATTTCTTATAAGACAGGTTTAGTGTTAATAAAATCCTTTAGTTGTTTATTTAGATAATTCTTAATCTCCCTATTAACTCCGAATGACAACCTTGCTGAGTAGAGAATTCTTGGTTGCATGTTTTTCTTTTTGCACTCTGGAAAAAAGGCAGGTTGCAGTCAGCAAGCATTTTTTTTCTTGTTTTTAAAAAAATATTTTGTGAGGGCCTGCATGAGGGCCTCATTAGCCAGAGGAACATACTTGCAAACCCCAGATATAGGGGCAGCCAGACCAGATGGAGACAACCAATCAGTGGGGTGCGCATATATTTACTGTGGTGAATTGAAATTCAATTGGTCACCTGTAATGCCCACCAAGCATGACTGTGCAGTTTTCCCTGTGTGTTGGAATCTCATTGGCCCCCTGTGTGTAGGCCAGGCTCAACCACCTCTATAAAGGTTGGTTTGTGAAGCTGATGTGGGGAGTAGTAGTGGTCATTGGGGTAGCTGTTGGGGTAATCATCGGCCTTGTCGGGGTCGTTGTCCAGGGAGTGCCCTTGTCCAGGGAGTGGCCTCCTCAGGGTCGTCATCATTGCCTCTTCATAAGAGATGGCCCCTACCGGTCGGTTTGGTTTTTGATGCTTGGCATGAAATAAAGCTTTGCTTGATTTTCTCTTTGCATCAGTATCATATCTTTGATCACGGACCCTAACACTGGGCGCTCATCTTGGATCAAATGATAAGAACTGATCCAGCAACAGAATTTCTGAGAAAAGCCTCTGGAGATAAGATCTTGGGATCCTGTATGTCTGACTGGTTGTGGAGCTCCAGGGTACAGCACACCGGGAGGAAGTGGATGCAGCCATGCTCCCCAGGGCTGGAGTGGATGTGGGGATGCCCCATCCCTCTGCTGGTAGATTGATGGGGGGGGTTCAAGTCCCCTGGGTGGTCAGGGGGTTCGAGTTTCCCTGGGCAGTCACCAGGGGGTTTGAGTCCCCCTGGATGGTCAGAGGGTTCGTGTCCCCCTAGGAGGTCAGGGGGTTCGAGTTACCCTGGATGGTAAGGAGGTTCTGTTCCCCCTAGGTGGTCACCAGGGGGTTCAAGTTATCCTAGGTGGTCAGGGGGTTTGAGTTCCCCCTAGGCAGTCAGGAGATAAAGTCCCCACCAGTGCCAGGTTCTGGGTAAGGACCACTGGGCCTGCAGTGGTTTTTGCCTTGTTTTTCTGTTGTCCATTGTCTGGTTTGTAGGGGACCAAGAAAGTCCCCACCAGTAGCAGGATCTGGATGGGGATCGCTGGGCCTGTGGTTGTCTTTGCCTTGTTTTTTTGTTGTCTGTTGTGTTGTTTGTTGTATTTGGAGAAATGGGACAAGTGGGGAGTAAGGGACCTGTGACACCCCTAGGTCTTGTTCTCGAACATTTCAAGGATTTTCAAGGTAAAGCCACCCAGTCAGGTGACATGGTTTACCTGGGAAAACTAAAAACACTCTGCCAATTAGAGTGGCCCACTTTCTCCACAAGGTGGCTGCTGGAAGGAACGTTTTCCTAGGCTCAGATCTATTCTACCCTGAGTGAGGTCTTCAATCTACATTGAGGCCAAATACCATACATTGTGGCCTGGCAATATCTGATAGAAGAGCCACTGTCATGGCTCAAGTCCCACATTCCCCCTGCTAATGAAATCATCTCTCTTCCTCTAAGGCAGGTCAAAACACCAAAACCAGAACAGACAGATGAGGGGGAGCCAGGGAAGAAGACTGTCCTACCTCCATCAGATGTGGAGGATGTGGAATCCCCCCATCATCTGTACCCTAAACCTGACTCTCGGTCCTGAGACACCCTTACCAGTCCAGCTCATACACAGTGGGGGTCAGCCTATGGGATCACCAAGCAGAGAGACTGCCCTGATCTTTCCCCTTTCCTCTATCCCCCTCTGCCTCTCTTTACCTCACTGTTACTGTTGGCTCCAATGCTGCCTCTCCGTGAGGTTGCTCTATTGGATGGGAGAGGGTGCCACCACCTAATATATATCCCTTTCTCCTCTTCTAACACAAATAACTAAAAGACCCAACACAAATCTTTTTTCTGTCCACCCTCAGGATTTAATAAGTCTCTTGGAGACTGTCTTTCTTACCCACCAACCTACCTAGGTGGATATTCAACAGCTCCTTATGGCTCTCTTTAATGCAGAAGAGAGGGATCGCATCATGCGAGAAACCCATAAGGTGATAAGAGAGAGACTTGGCAGGGACCTCGATCCCCACTGAATGGAAGACTACTGCCCGAGGGAACCTCCTGACTGGTATCCAAACTCCGATGAAGGCGAGGAGAGCTTACATTTCTACTGCCAGACTTTAATGGGAGGTCTCTGTGCAGCTGCAAGGAGACCCATAAATTTATCTAAAATTAGTACCGTGGGACAAGGTAAGAATGAGTCTCCAGGAGCTTTCCTATAAAGGCTTATCAAAACCTATAACATGTATAGCCCAATCGACCCTGAGGCACCTGAAAATCAGAGGACAATGAATCTTGCATTTACCAGTCAGTCATCCCCAGATATATGGAGGAAACTTCAGAAAATTGAGGGATTTGAAGGGAAGAATCTGACTGAATTAGTGGGAATAGAAGAAAAGGTGTTTAACAGGGATGCACAAAAGGATGAAAAACAGATGAAAAAACTGGTTAAGGTTTTCGTATTACATGAGGTGGGGAGGAGACAGGTAGGGGATAGTAAATGGAAGGAAAGCCTAAGCACAGAGAAGGCAGGTGGGAAGACTTAGATTCAAATCAGTGCACTTACTGTAAGGAAAAAGGACATTGGGCCAGGGAGTGCCCCCAAAAGGAAGACAGCAGTGATCGCCACCAGATACTGAAGGAGCCATGGTTTGGAGACCCTCTCCGAACCTCAGGTAAAAATTGAAGTATAGGGGAAATCAATTGATTTTTTGGTGGACACAGAAGCCCAATTTTCATAATTACTTAAACCTATGGGGAAAATATCTGGAGAGGAAGTCTGGGTACAAGGAGCAAATGGCACAGAGAGACATAAATGGACAACAGAAACGACTTTAAATTTGACCTCAGGAGTATTAAACATCAATTTTTGGTCCTCCCTAATGCCCCATATAACTTGATGGGAAGAGATCTCCTCCACAAGTTATGAGCTGGCATTCAGTTCTTGGAAGGAGACATGGATGTAACCCTGAGACAATCCACTGTACAGGTGCTTATGGCAACAGTAGATAAATACCTCCTTTACAAGCCAGTCTCAAAACCAGGGGAGACAAAGCGGGGAGGAGCCTACTCCAAACCCTACAGGTCTAGTTTCCCGAGGTCTGGGCAGAAGGGAAGCCCCCTGGCTTGGCCAGGGGACAACCTCCAGTGGTGGTGCAATTAAAGGTGATGGCTATAGCTGTTCACCTTTGGTAATACCCCCTCCACCAGGGAACAAAGGAAGGATCAGAAAACACATTAACTGCCTCTGAGGAGATGGGATCCTAGTTCCTTGCAAATCTCCATGGAACACACCTTTGCTGCCCATCAAAAAGGCTGAGACTGGGGAGTACTGACCCATGCAGGACTTGCGGGAATTTAACAAACGGGTTGAAGATATCCACCCAATGGTACCTATATCCTACTCTCCCTCCTGGGCCTGGAAAGATCTGAGTATGCCATCTTAGATCTCAAGAATGCGCTTTTCTGCATATTTTTAGCAAGGGAATTTCAGCCCCTTTTTGCTTTTGAGTGGTCCGACCCACAGGAAGGGTTCCAAGGCCAGCTCACCTGGACAAGACTTCCCCAAGGATTCAAGAATTCACCCACCATTTTTGATGAGGCCCTACATGAGGATTTGTGTGAGTACAGAACCACCAACCTGGGAGTCACTCTGTTACAGTGTGTTGATGACTTGCTAATAGCTGCTGAGGACTATGAGTCATGTTTGTGGAGAACGAGAGCTCTCTTACAGACTCTGCAGGTAAAAGGGTATTGGGTATCAACAAAGAAAGCACAGCTCTGTCAGAGCCATGCCACTTATCTAGGCTTTGATTTCCATGAAGGAGTGCATTCACTGTCTGAGTCCAGGAAACAGGTGATCTCCTGATACCCCTGCTCCACCACATCTTGACAAGTGAGGGGGTTTCTTGGGAGAGTGGGTTACTGTAGGTTGTGGATACCGCGGTTTGTAGAGATTGCCCGACTTCTCTACGAACTGGCAAAAGGGAGGCACGCTATGATAGAGTGGACAGCTGAGGCCGAAAGAGCATTTTGGGAATTACAAACAGCCTTACTGAGTGCCCCAGCATTGGTCATCCCGGATGTTACCAAGCCCTTCTACTTGTATGTGGATGAAAATGCAAGGGTGGCCAAAGGAGTTTTGACTCAGACTCTGGGGCCTTGACAAAGGCCAGGGGCCTATCTTAGCAAGAAACTAGATCCAGTAGCAGCTGGATTCCCCCCACCCCTTGCCTCCACATAATTGCTGCCTCGGCCCTTGTCAACGATGCAAGTAAATTGACTTTGGGTCAAAATCTCATCATAACGACCACACGCACTATCAAGGGCCTTCTCCAGACTCCACCAGGCCAATGGATGATGAACGCCCAAGTGATAGGGTATCTGGCCCTCCTCCTCAATGAACCAAGAGTGACCTTCTGGATCCCAGTGGTGCTAAATCCAGCCACGCTGCTTCCAGAGGAGCTGGCTGACCACCCACATGACTGCAGGGAGGTCCTAACCCAAGTCACAGGAATAAGGCCAGATCTCAGAGACATTCCCCTCCTGGATGCTGAGATGACTCTGTTCACAGATGGGAGTAGCTACATGGCCGATGGAAAGAGGTAGGTGGGGGCTGCGGTGGTTTCTCCTGAGCAGGAACTCTGGACAGCAGCCCTGCCACACAGAACATCAGCACAAAAAGCAGAGCTGATTGCACTCACCAAGGCACTGCAGATGGCCAAAGGTAAAACCACCAACATCTATATGGACAGCAGGTACGCCTTTGCTACTCTCCATATACATGGGGCTATTTATAAAGAAAGTGGCCTATTAACAGCAGAAGAAAAAGGAATTAAAAACAGAGGAGAAATATTGGCCCTCCTCCAGGCTATTTGGGACCCAAAAGAGGTGGCTGTTATGCATTGCCTAGGACACCAAAAGGGGACTGATCTGATGTCAAAAGGAAACCACTTAGCAGATCAAGCTGCAAAGCAAGCAACCCAAGAAATAGTGCAAGAACTGGTTACACTCCCGTCTCCAGTACTACCAGAGAAACTGAACTATTCAGAAGAAGGTTTAAAGTATTTAAAAAAATGTGTTAAATTGGACTATGAAAGGGACTGGGCTAAGACTAAAGCAGGAAAAATAATTCTTTCTCGAAAACTAGATAAGAAGTTAGTAGACCATATACATCAGGGTACTCATTTGGGGATACGCAAACTCAAGGAACTTATAGACAAGCAGTTCCAGGTTTCTAAGTTAGGGTGTATGGTTCAGGATGTAGTTGATAGATGTGCTCAATGCCAGGCAGTTAATGTGGGAAGAACTAAAATAGGAAGAGGGAAAACAGAAAGAAGTAAGGAACCAGGAATTTATTGGGAAATAGATTTTACAGAAATGAAACCCGGAAAATATGAGCACAAGTATATGTTAGATTTTGTAGATACCTTTTCAGCCCGGGTAGAGGGTTTTTCCGCCAAACATGAGACAGCAGGAGTGGTAGCCAAAAAGCTTCTAGAAGAAATAATTTCTAGATTTGGGCAGCCTCTTGCGATTGGGTCAAACAATGGCCCTGTATTTGTGAGCTCAGTCTCACAGGCATTGGCCAAAGCCATGGGCACTAGTTGGAAACTGCATTGTGCCTACTGGCCCCAGAGTTCCAGGCAAGTAGAGAGAATGAACTGGACTCTTAAAGAGACCTTGACAAAACTAATTCTGGAGACTGGTGGTGGATGGGGGGATCTCCTTCCTTTCGCCCTCCTTAGGGCACAATGTACACCCCCATTTAAACAAGGTGACCCCATTTGAAATAATGTTCGGAAGACACACCCCGCCCCCCACTCTGTCCTTGGCTTCAAGAGGTTGCCCTAGCAGAAATGACTGATCCGTCTATACTCCAATCACTGCAGGCATTACAGTCTGTCTTTAAAAAAAAAAGCCCATGCAGGGATCTAGACTGCCCACACTGGGACAGAGACAGAGGTGGAACCACATCCTCACCAACCCGGGGACTTGATTTGGATATGTTGCTGTCAAATGGGAAACTTGGAGCCTCGCTGAAAGGGACCATTTACTCTCATCCTGACCACCCCCATGGCAGTAAAAGTAGAAGGCATTAGGGCCTGGATTCACACTGGTCATGTCAAATGAGTTGAGGACAAAGACGCCCCCCAGAGATGGAAGCTACAGTTGACGGAACCCCCTGACTGTGGACTAAAGCTAAGACTAAAAAAACTGTGAGTTTATTGTTGCTCCTATTGTTACCTGATTATGTAAAGTATAAGCAGGAAATTAGATGAACGGAATTGGGAAAAATGGAAAAGGTTATACAAAGCGGTGAATGGCTAACTCATCAGCCGACTGTGCACTACTGTTACTTTTTAGCCCCTGCATCATAAATGCCCTAATTGTACAAAAGAAAATTAGAGCAATAAAAATGTTAGTCTTACATGCTCAATATAACCCCTTACAACAGGAGAACATAGAACTGGCTGAAAAGTCAAGGATTTGACTAATTTCCAAGGAAAAGGGGGGAATGTGAGGGCCTGTATGAGGGCCTCATTAGCCAGAGGAACTTACTTGCAAACCCCGGATATAGGGCCGGACCAGGCCAGATGGAGATATCCAATCAGTGGGGCACGCATATACTTACTGTGGTGAATTGAAATTCAGTTGGTCACCTGTTTTGCCCACTGAGCAGGACTGTGCTGTTTTCCCCATGTGTGGCAATCTCATTAGCCACCTGTGTGTGGGCCAGGCTCAACCACCTCTATAAAGGTTAGTCTGTGAGGCCTCATGGGGGGAAATAGTAGTAGTCGTTGGGGTAGTTGATGGGGTAGTCGTTGACCTCATCGGGGTCGTCGTCCAGGGAGCAGCTTCATCCAGGGAATGGCCTCGTCTGAGGAGCGGCCTTGTTGGGGTTGTTGTCGTCGCCTCTTCATAAGAGATGGCTCCTACCGGTCGGTTTGGTTTTCTATGCTTGTCGTGAAATAAAGCTTTGCTTGACTTTGGCTTTGCATCAGTCTCATTCCTTTGATCATGGACCCTAACAATTTGTTTGGAAGAGGGATGAAAGAGAGAGAAACTGAAGCAGACTGAGCAGGGAGCCCAAGGTAGGGCTCGATCCCACAACCCTGAGATCATGACCTGAGCAGAAACCAAAAGTTGGACACTTAACCAATTGTGCTACTGAGGTGCCTTCCTCAGCACTCTGAATATGTCACACTGATCTCTTCTGGCCTGTGAAACATGTGCTGAATAGTCTGCTGGTAGCCTACTAGGTACATTTCCCTGCACATAATAAACGGCTGTTCTGCTGCTGCTTTTTATCATTAATTTTTGACACTCAAATTATAATGTGGATTGGTGTTGGGGTCTTTGAGGTGTATTTTATTTATTATTTGAGGTGTTTGGGGGTGTTTTTTATTGTTTTTCTGATTTGAATATCTCAGTGTGGTGTCTTCTTCCCCAGGTTAGGAAAGTTTTCACCCATGATTTTTTTCAAATAAGTTTTTTTTTTTTTTTTTTTAAGGTAACAGTATTCATTGTTTTTGCACCACATTCAGTGCTCCATGCAATCCGTGCTCTCTCTACTCACCACCTGGTTCCCCCAACCTCCCACCCTCCACCCCTTCAAAACCCTCAGATTGTTTTTCAGAGTCCATAGCCTCTCATGGTTCACTTCCCCATCCAATTTCCCTCAACTCCCTTCTCCTCTCCATATCCCCTTGTCCTCCATGCTATTTGTTATCAAATAAGTTTTCTGCACCTTTCTGTTTCTCCTCTCCCTTTAGGACCTCTTTAATTTGAGTGTTATCCTGCTTGATATCACATTAAGTTTTTTTTAACTTATCTTTAACATTTTGAATTCATTTTTCTTTTTGCTGCTCTGTTTGGGCAGCTTTGTGTTCCACCTCAGAGACTATCTTCTGTTTCATCCGGTCTTAAGCTGAACACCTTTAGTGTAGTTTTCAGTTTAATTACTGTATTCTTCATCCCTGTCATTTCTGGTTGGTTCTTTCACACACTCCCTGTTGCTGGTGAAGCTCTCCCTGTGCTCCTCCATTCTTCCCCCGAGTTCCATGGGCATCTTTATGACTATCAAATTGAGTTCATTACATGTAGATTACTTATCTCCATATCTTTAACGTTTTTCTGAAGTTTTGTCTTATTCTCTTATTTGGAACATGTTTCTATTTCCTCATTTTGCTTGACTTCTGTGTTTTTATATATTTGGCAAAACAACTACTTTTTCCAGTGATGAAAAGTTGCCATGTGTGGGAGATGAACTTTCTCACTTACCCTTGTCCCGGTTCTTAGTTGTCTCCTAAGGGAACTTTGTGATTGTCTAAACGGTCTGATTTATTTCTGATCTGTCCTCAAGACCTGTCAGTGTTTCAAGGAGAGGAATCTAATCTAACACTTTGTTTTAGGCTGATTGGAAGTCAGACTCTCAGGCAGAAGCTTTTAAAGTGTGCAAATATATATATAGTCTTGTGGGGTGACAATTGCAATCCCAGTTGGACTCCAGATTGGGAGATCCGGAGGTGTCCCTGGTGACAGTTTCAAAAATCAGGGCTCCAGATAAGTGTATAAGCTCCTCTCTGGGTTGTTTCACATACCCTTCCTCTTCTGAGAACACTTCTCTTCCACAATATCTCAGTTAAAATTGTCAGGATTCGAAGCTTATCTCTTGCCTGTTTTGTGGTGGTGGTTGGTCTCCTTATTTGTCCTTTTCTGGGTCTAGCTCTGTTAACTTTTGCTTTATGCATTTTGAGACTGTGTTAGGTGTGGACATGTTCATAGTTGGATCTTCCTGGTAAATCAGACATTTTGTCTTTAGGTAGTAACCACCTTTATTCATAGGAAGGTTTTTGTGCATTAAGTCTGCTTTGGATTCTCTGGGGGAGGGAGTTGTGGAGTGATAAAGGCTGAAAAAAATAAATCTGGGTTTAATCTCCTCAATTCTGCCCTGTGCTCCTTCACTCACACTCATGGGTGTAATCACTAAAGCTGATGCATGTTCCCTCTGCAAGTCATCATGTGTCTTGGTCCACATTTTACTTTGTTGTATTCCATTTTAAATTTATTTTATTTTACTTTTATTTGTATTTTTATGGTCCATATTTTAAATGATATGACTATTCTAAAAAGCATTTAGTTTGTGTTTTCATTGTGAAACATGTGGCCAAATGTGCTGACATGCCCTTCTCCATGCAGCGACCACACAGAGAGAGAGAGAGAGAGAGAAAACAGCTTAGCCTTTCAGCTGTTGGACCCAGCTCCACTGGCACTGTCCTTTTATTCACACACACATGAATATACTTTCACCATCATTGTGTAGTATCTTTCTAGCTGGAGGTGACATCACCACATACATAGGGGGAGAAAACCCAAAACAGCAGGGTGATTGTCCCTTGAAAGGATGAAATGAAGCCCACTGCTTGGAAAAGTTCTTCTTTCTTCGAACCATGGGTCTTCCCTGAACATTTTCAGATGCACCAGTTCAACAGCGATTTTGCAATTAATAAATACACACCTGCCCATATGTGAAAATCACAAGCAAATGAACACTTAATTAGAATCAAACAAAAAAGCACTTAATCAGGACATTTCCAAGTTTTTTACTATTCAAATTTAGCCCAACTAAAGCTATTTAAAAGTTACAGGCAGAAACAGTTTTTTTTTTTAAATATTTTATTTTTATTTATTTATTTGAGAGAGAGAAAGATAGAGAGTGAGCACACAAGCAGCAGGAACAGAGAGAGAGTGAGAAGCAGACTCCCCACTGAGCCAGGAGACTGATGTGGGATGCGATCCCAGAACCCTGGGACTATGACCCGATCCAAAGGCAGACACCCAACCATCCGAGCCACCCAGGCGCCCCACAGGTAGAAACAGTTTTAAGGCAAATTTTCCCTTTATTTCTTTTTAAAATTCAATTTATCTAAATTGAAAAATGAGAACAGTTTACCAACTTATTCCACCTCCCACACTCTTATGAATATGTATTTAGTTTTTAATATTTTTTTGTCTTTTAATTACATGGAACTTGTTTTATTGATGTTTTATATGAGAATATAGAATATATGGCTTTGCATGGCTGTTTTAAAGGAAATTGCACACACTTATACAATGTAATGTTGATTGGTTTTATTCATATACATCTCAGGAAGAATTATAGGGAAATTATATTGACATTTTCAGTAACTACTATGTAAGCTTAAGAACTATTCTTGAAAGAGAAGCAAAGAATGTCAGTGAATTAATTAGGATCTGCATTCCACTGCAAGAAATAGTAGCTCCAAAACAATTTTTTTTTCATTATTACAAGCTTATTTTCCCTTTCACATAAAAGGACAAGGGAGGGCGGTACACGGTGGGACTGGTGGCTCATGATATGATTATAGGAGTCTTTCCAACAATCGTTCTAGCAGCTCAAAACCAAAACCACTCATTTTTGCTACAATTCTCATATGTGTCCTCAACCCACAACTACTATCGAGCAGGACCCTAGTAGTAGTAGTAGTTACCTTAAACTGTTATGTTTCATTCCATTGAATGGGTGCAGCACCCATTCTCACGTCTTCTCTCAACCTGTATCAAAGCCGAATGCACACATACTTTATTCATGCATCAAACACTACTGACACTGCTCTCACGGAAGGAAGGTTGCAGCACCCACCATCTTCAGGGAGAACCCCCTAAATGCTGCATTGATAGTCATGTGGCTCTGGACAAGATGGAAACAGCTCTGGTTGGGATAAAAGAACAGAGCTCTGAGTCTGGAAGCAGATAAGTACAGTATATGACATTTGTGCCTGCATTTTTTTTTTTTAAGGAGAGGAAGGGAGAAAGAGGAAGGGGCAAAGGGAGAGAGAATCTTAAGCAGGCTTCATGCCCAGCTCAGGGCTAGGCATAGGGCTTGCTCTCATAAGCCTAAGATCATAACCTGACCTGAAATCAAGAGTTGGACACTTCACCGACTGAGCCACCTGGGCGCCCCATGGCTGCACTTTGGTATATACATATTACATGTACAGAGAATTGAGGAAAGACAGATATAAGGAAGTTGGCCCTCAAAATTATTTCTATACCCCTAACTATAAGTTTCTTAAAACTGATTTTGTATCAGAAAACAAACACCACTGTAAATAACATTAACATTAGTAACAGCACAATGGAATAAGATGCAACCTTTGGTATTAGAATCCTTAAGACAATCAGCTGCTTATCTCACAAAATGTTGAGAGATTAAAGTTCTTTTTAAACTGGCTTTACTGAAGCTACAAGTATTGCACTGGATCTCATAATAAGGTCTGTCATAAGATGGACATCTTCATAACTGGTGGATCTGAGGAGGAAGAGGCAGGAGGCCCGGAGGTCTGCTTCAGGGACTTTCCAGTCACATCAGTGCTGCAAAAGGGAAGATTAGGATACAGGTTTCCTGTATGCCACAGAGACTAAGAGAGGGAGAAATAGACTTTCTATGTTGATGGAAATGCAGCAAATTGGTAGAAGTAGTAAATAGACAATAGTAGTAAACATGGTGTAAGGGCCTACTTAGGGGGAGCCATTTTGTTGTTTCTGCAGTAAACTTAGATTGACCCTATGCAGTAAACTTAGATTGACCCTGCCCCTCCCAGAGGAACTTACTTGCAAAGCCCAGATACAGGGTTATGCCAGGTTGAGACAGCCAATCAGTGGGGCAAGCATATATCTACTAGGGTGAATTGTAAGTCAATTGGCTGCCTGTGTGTGTGACCTAACACGACTATGCAGTGTTCTCTGTGTATTGCAATCTCATTGGCCACCTGTTTATGGCCCAGCTAAACTACCTCTATAAAAGTTAATCTCTGAGGCTGGGAGGAGGGGTCGCCTCTTTGCAAGAGATGGCCCTGACCAGTCAGTTTGATTCTCGATGGTTGGCCTGAAATAAAGCTTTGCTTGACCTTTGCTTTGTATCAGTCTCGCTCCTTTGATTATGGACCCTAACAATGGTGTGAAAACGTGAATGAGATTGGCTGCTATGATTCCCAGAAACCCCTTAGGGGAGCCATACAGCCTGATGCACACAACAGCAACTGTATGTTCAGCTCTGCAGTGTTATCACTCCAGAAGTCAGCCAAAGCAAAAGGAAAATTCAATGCTGGGAGCCTGAGACAAAAATTGTAATTTACCTGATGGAAGGGAAGGATCAGTCTAAATCACTGTGTGGATAGCAAGACTTTTCATTGGGCCAAATCAGGCTCGAGGAGCTCGCTCAGAAAATCCCAGCAGGAGAAACAAGCCCTAGTGTTATCTTGCATGGGCAAGCTCTGGACAAGTTTTTTGTTTGTTTGTTGTTTGATTGTTTTACTAATAGTTTGCTTGAAGTCTAATTTACTTTAGTGGGTTGAAGAGTGACCCTCAAAGTTCTTATCCTCTCAGAACCTTGAAATATGACTTTATTGGCAGTAGGGTCTGGGCAACATATTAGTACAGTAAAAAATCAAGATGAGATCCCATTAGATTAGCATGGGCACTAAATCAGATGAGATTGTCCTTGTAGGAGGCAGAAAAGGACACACAGAAACACAAAAGAGAATGCCACATGGAGACAGGGGCAGAGATGGGAGCAATGTATCAACAGTTCAAGAAATGTCAAGGTTTGCTGGCAGCCCTCAGAAACCAGGAGAGTGTGGGGAAAATGATTGCCTCAGAGCCTCCAGAAGGAACAGCCTGCCCTAACCCTGTCAAAACCTTAACACTTCTGTTCAGGCACCAGGTTTGTGACCGTTTGTTATGGCAGCGCCTGAGGAAAGTGGCTTCGGAACCGGGAAGGAAGAATGGATGTTAAGGGGGATTCTGGTGACAACTCAGGAAGAAGCATGGCAGAGAAAGTTTCTCATCCTCAGCATCGAGTTGTTGATGACCAGAATCTTGGCAGAAATACAAATGTTAAAGGTGCTTCTGGTGAGGTCTTAAAAGGAAAGGAGAAGCATTTTATCTGAAATTGGAGAAAAGATCATCTTTGTTGCAAAGTGGCAGAAAACTCGACTGAACTGTGTTCTTTTGTTCGGTGGAAAACAGAATTTATGAGTGGCAAATATGGAGAGGTTTAGCTGAGATTTAGCTGAGGAGGTCCTGAGCATAACTGAAGAGATTTCCAAGCAGTGCTCCACTCAGCTCGCAGCAATGTGTGAGGAAGGAGATAAATTGAGGAGGGGTTGCTCAGCAAAGACAGACTAGCACTTGACTGGGAGGTCCCAAGCCAATCCCAGTTGGGAGTGGGAAAACAAGGCCATTTGTGGCTGATGAAGGACACTCAGGAGAGAGGGCCAAGCATGAGGCTGGGCAACCTTCTGCTGAAGACATGAGCCTGGGCCCCATGGACCCACTCAAACATCTCAGCAGAGCCAGGAACAGAGATGGGGTTTGGCCGGAAGGGTCTAATGGCATGGGTGCCCCGTGATGTATACCACAGACCAGCACGGTTTCACAGAATGTTGTATCAGCAGAAACACCACCAGCTTCTCCTGAAAGAAGAGAGACAGGAAGAAATGAAGGGAGGCTGTCCAAAACCTGTGAGATTCTAGAAGCAGGAAGTGGGCTTCCAGAGCTACCTGCGGAAAACAAGGGCTGTCCTTCAGGAACAAGGAAGAATGACTCCAAAGACACACATGTGGACATGGAGACAGGTCAGAGAGGCTCAGGGCCAGGCCAGCAGGGTCACCCCAAGGGCCCTGGGGACAGGGCACCAAGCCTCAGAGGATCTTCCAAGCCTTAATGGAACTTACTTTGCTGAGCTTGGACTCACTTGGTGACCCCTCTATTCCTTTCAGTTTCCCTCTATGGAAGTGGGAATGTCTATCTCGTACCTGCCTCACCATGCTATTCTGGAAGAAGATAGCTATTTTCTCTCTTCACAGGTCCACAGATGGAGTCTTTCTGAGTGTGGCCTCTACTCAGAGTCATACTCGTGCCTGACATGGATTATTTAGAGGATGAGATATGGAACTTACAGGTGATGCTGGAATGGGTTAGGACTTTGGGGAACATTGGGATAGTATGAAGGCATTTTGCAGGTGGGACAGGGGAGTAAATGTTCACCACCTGGTAGGCAATGTCACTCTCTGTTGTTTTAAGAAAAAAATTTGGTCTATTTCCCCATGGGAACTTCTAAATTGGCTTGACTAAAGGACTTCATCACTCACTAAAACAAAAACGGGAGATCAAAACCTGTTGGTGTTTCAACTGGGATCCCTTTAAATATATATATTTACTTGGGAATAACTGGCATTTCAATTACACTGAGTATATCTACACAAAATATGTTGTTTAAGACAGATTTTCCTGGTCAAATTATTATTGATTCCTTTTCCCTTCTACTCGTATTCCTTGAAAGACTCTCTGTGCATCTGTCAAGTCTATTCTTTTGTCATCATAGTTCTAGGTACTTCAAAAGATACAATGTAGAATTACTGACTTTGATCAAAAACTATCAGTAATTTCACAGTGAAGAGAAGAAGTCTGCACTTATAATTCAGATCTGAGAGGTTAAGTAGTAAGAATCCAATAAAAACAGAAAATCTTCTTCAGGATCTAATAATCCTAGAAGCAAAGCACTCCCCTTTTGTATTTTCTGTACTATTTACTAAATTAATGCACCAATGGACAGTGGAAAGTGGGAAGAATAAGGATTTTGGAACAGGCAGATCTGAATTCATCACCCAGGAGCAGAGCTTCCAAATCTTGGAAGTACCTTTCTTGCTCACATAGTGGAAATGCTGTCTTATTTTTAGAGCTCTTATGGAGATGAAAAGAAATAGTCTTCATAAAATATCTATTAAGTAATGCATGCCTTTTAAATTGTACTGTCGCTTCTGATACACTTTGGGCCTAAAGTTCAGTGAGTCCCTCACAGTACACTGTTAGGGTCTGTGATCAAAGGAATGAGACTGATACAAAGTGAAGGTCAAGCAAAACTTTATTTCGCGCCAAGCATCAAGAATCAAACTGACCGGTCAGGGCTGTCTCTTACGAAAAGGCGATGACGATGATCCCAACAAGGTCACTCCCAAGAAGGCCGCTCCGGACAAGGCTGCTCCGCAGATGAGGCCGCTCCATGATCAGAGCCGCTCCCAAGAAAAGGCCATTCTGGACAAGACCGCTTCCCAGACGAGGCTGCTCCCGACGACAAAGAGGCAACGATGACAGCGACAATGACAAGGAGGACAACCTGGATGACACAGACGATGCCACTCTGTCAAGGCTGCCACCCAGAGGAAGCCACCGCTGCGGACAAGGCTGCTCGTGGCTCAGGGTGGCGAAGCATTTTGCAGTGAGGCTGCTGTCGGCTAGGGGCCGTTGGCATCTCAGGACCGCTGGCGTCTCGGGACCGCTGGAGTCCAGGGGCTGCAGGCATGGGGACCACTGACCACTGGACCACTGGTGGCTCGGGACCGCTGACCACTGGGCCGCTGGACCACTGGGGTCTCAGGACCGCTGGCCTCTAGGGGCTGCAGGCACTGGGACTGCTGACCACTGGACCGCCAGTGTCTCGGGACCATCATCAGCACAACTGCCGGAGGCTGCAGCTCTGGGCTGCTGAAGGCAGGGCCACTGGAAGCTGCAGGTGGCTGGAGGCTGAAGGCGGCGGCTCGGGGGACCGCTCAGAGTGGTTATAGCTCTTACAAGAGCTGTTACAGCTCCTCCACTCCGCGGACTCTTTCACTCCCACGGACTCTTCCTTCTGCTCCCATCACAGCTCTCCTCTTCCCCTGCTAGCCTTGCACAGCAACCTTTATGCGGTTGGTTGAGCTCCACCCCTATACAGGTGGCTGATCGGATCTCAATTCACCCTAGTGGATATACACATGCCGCACTGATTGGACATCTCCACCTGGCCTGCACCACCCCTACATCCGGGGTCCACAAGCAAGTTCCTCTGGGAGGGGCAGGCCCTTACAAGACAGTCGAGGAAGGAAATATATTTATTGAAATGTACTTTGAGAGCTGTGCATCTTAACTTAGGTCATGTTTGTTACAGATGGAAATTGTACATCCTTTTTTAAAAGTTATTAAATATCACTTGAAATTTCAAAGCATTAGATATCATTACTAAAAAGAAATTGAATAAACAGAATGAAGAAGACTTTCCTTGTGTCAAATAGAAGTTCTCCTCATGTAGGGTTTGTATATTACTTCAAAAAATTCATGGGCGCCTGGGTAGCTCAGTGGGTTGAGCCTCTGCCTTCAGCTCAGGTCATGGTCCCAGGTCCTGGGATCGAGCCCCACATCGGGCTCTCTGCTCCACAGAGAGCCTGTTTACTCCTCTCTCTCTCTGCCTGCCTCTATGCCCACTTGTGATTTCTATCTGTCAAATAAATAAATAAATAAATAAATATTTTTTAAAAATTCTTGGCATATCTTTTGATTTTTTTGTTATTGATCTTGTTATGTAAATGAGGTCGTTTCTTTCGTGTTTCTTCTCAATAGTGGTTGAGTTTAGAATAGAATTCTGCAAAACAGGCAAAAGTGACACAATTATAAATGCAGATTTTCTTCTGCAACTCAACCCAAGTTAATGTGGACGATTGATACATAGCTTCTTATCAGAAGTCCATTGAGGGTGTAGATGTCTGGAATATAATTATGCTGCAGCTCTGCTAATAATTGTAGAACTACTGATCTCCCTTTATTCTTCTTATTTTATCTCTTTAAATTGTTATGGATTTAACCATAAGTGCATGGCTCTCCAGAAGACAACTTACTGTCGACAGTGCTGGGGCAGGGTGCGGTAATTCCTTAATGAATTGTCCCTGAGGACCACAGACGTCTTGAGACTCGATTTGCTAAAGTAGCAGATGGAAAGGGCAGCTCTTCTAAATATTAGTTTCTGGTGGGAAAAGCCAGATTAAAACTGCAATAGATAAAATTCACATACCATAAAATTCACCCATTTAAAGTACATGTTACAGTTACAGGGTGCAAAACCGCCACGAAACTCTAATTTGAAAACTGTCTCATTCCTTTCCTAAGGAAATTTACACTCATGGGCAGGTACGCCATATCCTCTATGCTTCCCCCCGTCCCGTGCTCACTATTACTAATTAGTAATATTATTAGCACACTTTCTGTCTCTAGACATTTTCCTCTTCTGGAAACTGAGTGCAAGTGGAATCGTAGAGCATATGGTCTTTTTTTTACTGGATTCTCTCTCTTGGCATAATATTTTCCAGGTCCCGCCCACGTGGTAGGATACATCAGTACTTCTTATACCGAATATTTCACTGGACAGTATACTGTATTTTCTGTATGCCTTTAGCAGTTGATGGACACTGAGTTGTTTCCACTTTGGGGCCCTTATAGATAATGCTGATGTGAACATTCGTGTACAAGTTTTCCTGCAGACCCCTGTTCTCACTCCTCTTGGGGACACGTTTACCAGTGGGGCTGCTGGATCCTGTGATAAATCTATGTTTGACATCCTGAGGAACAAACTGTTTTCTGAAACAGATACGTCACTTTATATTCCTGCTGCAACGTATGAAGGATCCCATCTCTTCATACCCTCACCAACACCTGCTTGTCTTTTTATTTTAGCTGTCCTAATGTGTCTCCAGTGGTATCTCATTATGGTTTTGGTTTGCATTTCCCTAATGACTAACGATTTTGCACATTTTTGTGTGTGTGTGTGTGTGCCAGTTACCATTTGTATATTTTCCTTGGAGAGAGGTCTATACACATCCTTTGCCCATTTCCCATTGGTTTAGTTATCT
>NC_081565.1:91425649-91534855 GCF_022355385.1 Mustela nigripes | reverse complement strand
TGGTGAGTGCTGTGAAGTGTGTAAACCTGTTGATTCACAGACCTGTACCCCTGGGGATAAAAATATATGTTTATCAAAAATAAAAAATTAAAAAAAAAAAAAAGAAAAAGAAAAAAAAAATTTCTATGTATTTCTAAGAAAATGAAAGCAGCTATGCTTTTGTGGTTCACAAGTCATGGGAATGTAATAATAATTTACTTATAAAACCTGAAGTTCAGGCTGAAAAGATCCCAAGGGGTGTGGTAGGGCAGTGGCATTGAAATCACGATCAGGAGGAGTTGGCTATGACACTCTCAAACTCTCCTCCTGCCTGTGCCCAGGACAGAAGTTCTGAAATGTGAGGGAAGCACGGGAAGCCAAGGAGGTAAGGCACAAGAGACCCATTTTAATACGGAACAGTCAAAATTAAGCATAACCTCAGAAATACTTGATAATGAGGGAGAATTTTCTTAGTTATTAAAAAAAAAATTTTATAGCTCCAGCGACACCTGGGTGGCTCAGTTGGTAGAGCATCTGACTCTTGATTTTGGCTCAGGTCATAGTCTCAGTGTCCTGGCATGGAGCCCTGCCTGGGCCTCCGTGCTCAGCATGGAGTCTGCTTAATGATTCTGTCTCTCCCTCTCCCTCTGCCCCTCCTCCCACTTGTGCATACACTTTCTCTCTCTCTAACAATATAATCTGTAAAAAGAAAGCACAGCTACAAATCCCTGGAAAAATGTGGAAACTTAATATTGTAATCAAAACACAGATTGTGTTTTGATTTAAAATTTAGCTTTTCTTGAAAATTATTAGGATAGAAATGTGTATTCCTGGGTGAGAGAGTTACTCATGGCAGAACTTCACTAATCACAACTAGGAAAAGTATAATCAACCATGAAAAGTTACGTGTTTGAAGGCATGGGATACAGGTAGAAACAGCAGTACTGAAGCTAAAACTTCAAGGACGGCCAACTTTGGGAAAGAACGAATGACAAGCAGTTGTTATTTCCCCTGTTGTCAGCAAAGGCTGGGCTGCAGAAAAAAAATAAAACTAACAAAAATTTTAGTAGTCACTTGAGCTGGAATCATAAATTTGGAGAGTATAGGGGACCCCAGAAAGCGTTTGCTGATTTCTACACCAGACAGTAAAAGGCATATGCCAAAATCTCCTGAAAGGCAGTAAAATGTCCACAAACCTCATAATCATTAGGAAGCAGGCATTCCCCCACGTCCCCCGGCCCGATGAAGGTGAGGAGGACCAGGAGAGGAAGGAGACCTGAGGACGTTCTGGAGAGAGTGATGATTTGATACTGAGGAGTACAGGAGTGTTTTATTCTAACTATTCCATGCTTTTACCAGAGAGCGTCTGCAGGGGGACAGAAAAATCGGGAGAGATTTTAACACTTAACGAAATGCATGTAGAATTCAGCCGTGCTGTTTTGGGCCTCAGCAGCTCACCGTGTCTTTTTTCTGAGCAGCAGCCCAGTATGCAGGTGTCCAGCGCGTGTCCCTTCATCGGCTCAAGGACATCGTGGCTGTTTACATTCTTTGTCAGCTGTGAATGGCAATTTTAAAGGTTCACGTAAGACATTTATTGTTTTTATTTTAGCAGCGCTGATCGTGGCATCTCATCGTGTTTTTAATTTGAACTTCCTGAAAGACCAATACTACGGTGCTTTCTGCTACAGCCATTGATATTTTTACTCTGGGCTAGTTAGCCTGCTGCTGGGGGAGAAATTTGGGTGATGGTGAAATTCTCTGATTTTCTAATTAAACCTCAGTTACAGGCAGTCACATTTTTTTAAGGATTTTTTTTTCTTTTTTAAGAGATTGAACCTTGGTCTTAAGAATACAGATGTCACTATTGTTCCTACCGTTCTTCCAGAAATAGAGTTTCTTTTTTCCCTGCTTCACATTGAATGGGTTTCCATTATGCACCCCCAGCCTGTGGATTTGCCAATGTGCCCTCTGCAGGTTGGGGCTCTTATCCACTTGGAAAGATATGGGGGAAGATACATTCTCAGTGGTGGTCTCCATTTCCTTTTCCCAGGATCCAGACTATGATTGAATTGATCTGTCTTCTGCAGGTAAGGCCTTTGTGTTTTAGGGAAAGTAAGGGGGGATGGGTCTGGGTGGGGTGTTGGCAGAGGCTGCTTCTCCTCAGCTGTTACCTTTCTTAGCATTCTTCCCATCTTCCCTGTGGTCGTTAGCTGGGGTTTCTAGAGGAAAAACCTGCAAGAAGGGGAAATCCCTCCTTTAGAGCAGTGGTCCCCAGGGGCTTCACACTCTCAGTAAAGTCCATGCTTCAACAACTTGTTAAAAAATTTTCTCGTTTGATATTTCTACCTGTTTATATGACATTTGGCCACTTCTGTCCCAGGGAAGCAAATGCTCTGGGGCTGTTCTTCCTGCAGGCACCTGTCTCTGTAGCTGTGACTTTGGTTCTTTCACGATTGCATAGAAATTAGTCAACTTTCAGCTTTATAACTTTTTTATTGTTTTAAGGATGGGAGTGATACTCTTTCTCGCTCTCTCTATATCTAGTCTAAACTCAGGTGGAATTCCACTCGTCAAATGTTGAAGTTGTTGGCTGATAGACTAAAGATTGAGCTGAAAATCTTTAGAGGACAAAAGTGGGTCTGTTAAACTCACCTTCTGTGTCTTAATTTTAGATATTTTACTTTTTAATTCTAGAATATCCACTTTAAGGCTATGTTGTTGGAAGACCTATGAATCTTTCAGTTAGAAGCTATTGAGGGCCCCACCTGAAAAGGAGGGATGAAGGAGAGGGAAACTGAAACTTACCTAAACTGAAATTTAGTGATTAGATGGATGTTACCAACCACTTACTGTTTTTGCCTAATGGGGGAGATGGACAAGTGGTGGAAGACACCATCTGGACCCTCAAAGATTCTTTTGTCTGAAATATGTTGCATGCAGTTAAAGATTACAAGACATGCAAGAAGGTAATACAGTATGGCTAAAACCAACAAGAAATAAACAAACAAGATAACAAAACTCTAAAAACAAGTATGGCAGATAATCCAGAAAATAACCTTAGCAGGTCTTATAATAATTGTGATTAATATGCTGAAGAAAAAAAGAGAAAGATAGACATAAAAATTAATGAGAACTTTTACCAGAGAATTAGACATTATATAAAAGCAAAAGCCATAGCTTATAACTGAAAAATCTGTATGTGAAATTAAGAACAGAATGGATAGGTTTAAGAACAGATTGGATAGAATAAGATTACTGAACTGGTCAATAGAAAATGTCCACAGTATAACACAGAGAAAACCAATAATAGAAAAAAAAAGGAGAGACACATGGGACTTACCCAAAGTTCCCAGTATGTGTGCAATTAGAGTCCAAATCAAAGGTAATTAAAATGGGGCAGAAAAAATATTGAAAGAGATATTTTATCTGTAAACATTTGTTAGGTTTTAAAAAATATATAGTAATGATATCAGCAAAATGGCAAAGTAGATAATCCCAAGGACTGATTTCTACATATAATACACACACACACACATACATGCACACACCAGAAACTGTATGAATCAATTCATAAGAGCTCTGAAAACAGTAAAAGTTTATAGAAACCAAGCAGTAGTCATCTTAACCCCATCCTCTGCTGGGTTTCCAGGGAAAGGGATGTGCAGAGGGGAGGCAAGCCTGCTAGAGCGGAAGGGACGGGGCATGGGCCAGCCCTTCCATTTTCATATAAAGAGGGAACAGGCATCTTCCCCAGGCTGTAGGTCATTCCAGTTTTGTAGCTCTTGGAGGGATAAGCCCCGTGTAACCTGCATCAGTAGGAGCATCAAATCGTGTTCTCAGTGTTCAGTGTCTTGGTAATATAAGAATGAATAACCATCTTCTTCTGTTCGTTCAACCGTTTCTCACACTTGTCCTTATCCTGTGTCTCTGACCATCTCCTGGGATGAGTCACAGGCTAAGGCCTACTGGTCCTTGTTCCCAAGTTGGCTCCTAAGAAGTCATACATGAAGTCATATGTGAAATACAGTAGTTCATGTCTACGAACTTCCTTTTTTTCTTCGTGATTATAAAAGAAGTGGGATCCAAGGTCATCTCTAGGTCAAACCACGTGAGATCACCGATATCCAAGCAAATTGACTTGTACAACGGCAATATCCTGTGGTTCACCATATTCCTTTTTGGCGATCCCTAATTCCCTAATGTACAGTAAGATTCATTTATTTTGTTAATTTTTAAAAATTTCACATATTAAGATATTTTCCTTTTGCAAATAGCCCATGAAAATAATAATAAAATAATGGACAGCTAAGGTTATTGCTAAATATCTTGAAGGAAGAAAATAAAAAGAAGCTTGCAAAGAGGTTTAAGTCCTCCTCAGTGGGTCCCCTGTAGTCAGTAACACACAGAGATGCCGCTTGTGCGGGAATCCCCCGGCTACTATGGAACGGCTAGATTCTGAGAAAAGACTCCAGGGTCAGGAAATGGCCCAGAAGTAGCTGTGAGCATAAAAGGAGAACAATAGAGTGAAAATACCAGGACAAAGCTTCATGTCTGTAAAACAGAAAGAGAAGTTCAGAGGAATCTAATTTGATCTGTGTTGTGCAAATGAAAATTTCATTTGGGTTTGAACTTCTGTCTTCCCTATTCTCTTCTGTAATACCCCCAGTAACCACTCAAATTGCCCCGCTTATCTCCCTCTCAGCACTTCGAACTCAATATCATTTTTTTTTAGAGAGGAAAAAAAAAGTCCTGAGTGGCAGGAAGAGATCCTCGGGGAGCTTTCGTGCTACTTTCCAGCAATATTTTGATTACTAATGTTCCTGCAGAGGGAAAATTTAGATACAGGAAGAGGCTCATACAAGCAACTGTGAGAAGAGAGGTCAAAAACAAAGCAAAGCAAAACAAAAACCCTCCAAACTCAGTGCAGAATTACTATGCAACATTTCTTCTATCCTTACATTCCATAATAATAATGAACAAAATGATCAATGACTTACAGGGTCAATAGTCTTCCTATCCTTACGTTGAACACGCACCCCAGTTCCTTAAGGAAGCTCACAGTGACATCTAGGCTTTCGTGAAAACCCTACGTTTTCATGACCCCAGATGCCTCTGCCCTGAGGGGAGCTGACTTCTTGCAGTTTAGGCTTTGGGACACACACATTGAACTTCTTTACAGCTGCTTTAGGACGTGGTGTTATAGATGCAAGTGTTAAGGGATTATTTTCCGTCTGAGCTAAATTCTCCATTAAAACTATGATTCAGGGTGCCTGGGTGGCTCAGTGGTTAAGCCGCTGCCTTCGGCTCAGGTCATGATCTCAGGGTCCTGGGATCGAGTCCCGCATCGGGCTCTCTGCTCAGCAGGGAGCCTGCTTCCTCCTCTCTATCTCTCTCTGCCTGCCTCTCTGCCTACTTGTGATTTCTCTCTGTCAAATAAATAAATAAAATCTTAAACAAAACAAAACAAAACAAAAAAAAACAAAAAAACTATGATTCAAAATATTTTAAAGAAAATTTTCATCCAAAGGGAGTTCCTCTGGTGGAGGTGACCCAGCATGGAATGCTCTAGGTAACACCTGCACCGAGGAGTAGAGACTCCGTGTCTATCTCTTTCTAAGTGCTTTTGTGGTATCTGCTTGGGCATTGCCTGGTGTTTCCAGCTGTCGGAGATCCTGCTGGATCCGCTCAAGAATGAGGCATGCTCTGCCAGAGTGGGGTGGGCAGTCAGCGGCGGGCTGTCTGTCTCCTGCACCCCAACCCTGGGTCCCAACTGCCCGGCTCCTGGACGGTAGCTCTGGGCTGGTGGGCTCGTGAGAAAGCACCAGAGAAAATCATCAGGACACTATTAACATAAGGGATATTCTTACAGCGGCTTTCTGGAAATAAGGCCCTACCTCCTCTGTCTAAGCCAAGAGTGACCCAGATGCTAGGAACGTCTCGTCAGGACCATATGTTATCTTAGTAGCTAATGAATGGGAAGGAGCCAGAAGGCAGGGCAGCAAGGCCAGTGAGAATGCAGACTTCGGGGTCGGACTGGCTGATACCAAAAGGAGCTGGTATGTGCTGCAGGATCTGGGAAGCCGGCCCCAGGGCGACTGGGATGGAGCTCCTGGTCAGCACTGCAGCTTAGGTCTGCAGGAGACTCTGTTCTTCTCTGCATCACGTGGCAGTCCAGGCTTCACTGGCGATCTTCACAGTAATAAACGTGTTCTTTCATCTTCCAAGTCACTCTTGCAAAAGAAACTCACTTCAAAATAGGCAAATGGGTGCCTTTCAGTATTCTGTATTGTTTTGTTGCATTTTTCATATCTTAAAAATTAAAAACAGTGTTAGTGGGTTCCCGTCACTGGTGGAAGAAGAGGTCTTTACCCCGCCAGCCTGATATGTGCGATGCCTAAGAGGACCTTCAAACTGCACAGGGATATGGTCACTCTGACAGAGACCGTGTGACCTCGTGTGAGTGGAGAGGCTCCTCCTTGCACACAGACGTGCTTCCTGCACTGAGGGCCGGTAGCCGTCCCTCCAGATGCTGCTGGAAACAACACCATCCACCATCGGGGACTGTCCCACGGGGGCTCAGGCCACGACAGTCACTGTAATAACACGCCCGTGACCAAAGCAGCCTTCCCTCTTCAGGGGGGGTTTGTGTGCAGCATGTGACTCTGACAGCTGGAACCCCGGCTGGGACCAGCACTCAGACAGGCTCCTCACCTGTCCCTGCCTCTGTCGCTGGCTCTGCAAAGCCCCTTCGACCTTCCCTCGTCCAGCCTGCTTTCAGGCACCTGCACTTCCCGTTTCCTATCAGATGTTCCCCAAGGGCCAGCTGAATGTGACCGTCACTGGGGGCAGGGGAAGCCGTGCCATCCTGGGGACTCACTAAATGACCACTTCTGTGGGGCACATCCTCACAGCCGAGGGACCCCAACAAGTGCAGCGGGGAGGCCACTGGCAAAGAAGGGACAGGTCTAGAGACCCCCTCTCAGGGCCCTCTCCAGGGCACCCCCTCCAGAGCAAGGAGGGACAGTCCTCTCTCTGACCTCAGCCTGTGGAGGGTCAAGGACTCAGGATCCACGTGAGTCTCTCAGGGCACCGTCCCTCCCCCCGGGGAGCCCTAGGGGAGCCATGTCACAGGAGGAGATGGGGACCCTGCTTCCTGCGGCCTCCACCATGCCCGGCTAGTCACTGGAACTCTGCCGGATGCTGACTTCATGGCTGGTGCTTGGAAGAGGAGGGAAACCCGACAACAGCGAACGCCAGGCTGGACACCAGGAGGCAAACCACCTTGCAACCTTCCAAGAACTGGTGTCCCTCCGTTTGACTCAGTCCTGGTCACTAATTAGCTCCATTTCAGGTACAGTCTGTAGAGACAGATTCCCGGCCCACCTTCACAGCAGCCCCATTCCCCTCCCCCACTCCGGGCCCTGTGGGGTCGTCCCCCAGGAGCAGGTGTGGGTCTGCGCCCTGAAGCCTCCCTGGGTGCCCCTTGTCTGGGGACCATCCTGGCTCGGACACTCAGGACCCCTCACAGTGCGGCGTCCTGACCCTGCTTGTGGGCCCGTCCCCTGGCCAGCCCATGTCCTAAACGTCCTCCCGTGTCCCGGGGGCAGACTGCCGGTCCCCCGCGGCCTCCCTCCGGCTCCGCGCCTTCCTTGCAGGTGTCCCCTGCCCCAGTCGGCCCTGCGCAGGTGGCCTCCGTCTAAACTCCGTGCGGTGAAAACCCCGCATCCGCCACGTCCTCCTCCAGGGAGCACTCCCTGACTTCGACAAACGCACCTGCTGCCTTTCCCCGTGGACCCCGGGCTCGGGGGCTCCCGATCCGGTGGCGCTGGTTCCCGCCTGCAGCGCAGCCTGCGCAGCCCTGAGAGCCCGGCTCCGGCCCCTGCGCTGCCCTCTGCGCCCGGTGCGAGCTCTCCGGTGTCCCCGTGGCGCGGACGACGGCATCTTACAGAATACAGCAGACACACACCTTTACTATCATGTACGGTTTTATTTAATGTTTTCTATTTTCCCAAGAATAATCAATTCCGTAAAAAGTGCGCCACACTGTCTAGAAATCAATCTTTTCTCCCATAATTCTGTGCATCTGGGACTATAGAAATGTCGCTGTCGCTACACCGTATCTTCCAAATAATTTACACATTACAACTATAAATATATATATATACATGTACACACACACATATAGTTGTATAGTGTGTGGATGTACACACATATTTTATATGTTGTAAATATATATTTTTCTTTTGCTTAATTGCATTGTTGTTGAAGGTCTTCATTTTATTACATTTTACACAATATAATTTGAATGGCAATAAGCTATAGCTGATGGAAAATAACACTCCTGTGAATCAAAGACCCTGTCTGGGCTCATATAGGAGATAAAATTAAAGATGAAGATTGAGAGAAATTTTGAGCTATCAGGAACAAATAACCAGGAAACAGATTCAGACTTTTCACAATCTAGAGAAACCTAGAGAGATATTAAGGAAATATTGTGCTTTCCTAAACTCCTTACATTTGGCACTAAAAAGAAATCCATTGTCGGCCAGTATCACCTCATTCTCATTCTTGTTTTCCTTCCTCAGAGTGAGAGATACATGCTTTCATTTTGATGGTGCCCCACATAAGCTCGAAACACATCATCTTTTAGTGTGCGGAAAGCCACAGGGAGAGAAGGGTGTGTTCTGCTTTTGGTATTAGGGAAGGGTGACAGACCTTTTATGCAGGTGCCATTTTGCTGAGGGTGTCCATGGACACACAGGAGGTTTGTCCATGAAACACCCAGCAACTTTCACCTTCAAACTCCTGGGACCTCTGTTCGAGTGCGAAAAATAATAATGCAAGATATTTTCCTTCCTTCTTTTTCATCTTTCTTTCTACCTTGCCTCATTCTGAATTGATTTGAAGAAGAAATCATTTCTGGTCTTTGAGAGTGTTGAATTACAGAATACTCCCAGATGTTTTCTTAGGTAAAGGACTTGGAGCAACCCTCACTCTCTCTATTGTCAATGAGATAGAAGTTCAAAGAGAGGAAGTGAATTCACTCTAGATTTACAAGTGACAGGGCAGGAATTCTGAGCTAGAAGTTTCAACATAAAATCTATTAATTACCCCTCCACACACAGAATCCAGCGCTGTTTCCTAAGCATATGAGTAAATGAACATTTGGCAGAAGGTCCTAAAAACTCAGTATCTGGGAGTTTTCCTGGCCCAGCCATCCCAGGCTTTGCAGGAAGAGCCCAGGGTATGGCTGTGGAAGGAAGCACGAGACAGTGAATGCTACTGGAGGTAAGAGTCTGAGGGTTCTTTTTGCCCCTGGATTTGTCTATGATTGTGCAAGAGTCATAAGATTCCCCAGGAGCAGGCTCCCAGGACTCCTGGAATGGATCCTACCCAGAAGCTGGGAATCACAGACGAAAGGCTTATCAGTGGCCTATAACTTTCCATGAGCATTCCAAACAGGGCTTTGACTGATTGAAGATTAATTCAGGTTGTGTATAAGAAACATTTTCTTAAACATAAATAAGACTTTTCAGATAAATTCAGAACTCAAAATTTGGAACAGTAAAAGCTCTTTAGGTAGCAAGGGAACAACAGAGGAATTATCTTTCAATACTCCAGCTCTGCTTAGAGTATTTAATGTTGAAAAACAGCAAAAGCTATTTCAGTGTTTTCATTTAGAGTTCCTGCTTACACAGCTGTACAATTTTTTAGAGAAATAGTCTTATGCAGAAACACTAAGAAGCGAGATTATACACCCCCTTGAATCAATCTGACGCCTCATAGGCTCAACACGAACAGTGTGAAATGGTGAAACCTTGGGAATGTCACTGTAGATCTTATAGATCTATAGGATGATAAGATCTTATAGATCAAAATGCCCTTCTGATCACACTGCTTGCTCCAGATTCGCCTCTGAAATGTACCGGAAGCCGGCAGTTATACAATAAAATTGATAGAGTGAGCCATAACACTCTCTTAGAAATGCTCAGTATATGAGCCATTTACTTTGGCACAGTCTTTACACATATTTTATGTTCTATACGACCAATCTGAGACAAAATAGTAAAGTGGGCAAAATTAGTCTTTTGCAATTTCTTTCTTCCTTTCCCCCTTTTCCTCTTCCCTGTGTTTTTAAAAACGCTGTCTGTATGTGTTGTTCCCAATCAGGAGCCAACGAGGCTAAAATGTAGGCTCCCCAAGAACAGACACCATGTCTCACCTTCTTCAACATCTACTTTCCAGAGCTGAACACAGTGCTTGAGGAGAATTACCATGAAAAGGCATCTGCATTTTTCAATAAGGAATTCTATGAGCCTGAAAAACATGTTCGAACCCCCAGATCCTAAGTACTTAGATGTGGTGCGCGGTCATCCCCAGTGGGCAGGCTGGAGGAGACTATGACCTCTTTCTTTCCTCTGAGCAGGAACTCTGTGCCGTGATCCACCCCCCCCCATGCCCTACACACACACACACACACACACACACACACACACCACCCAGAGTTCCAGTGAGAGGTTTTTTCACATGAGAAGTAGAACGTATTTGAGAAATTAATTGGGAAAATATCAGTTATGTTTAATAAGCCCTAATTATCAGTCACAATTTTTTTTATTTTATTTATTTATTTTGGATAATTATTATTTTTTTAAACATATATTTTTATCCCCAGGGGTACAGGTCTGTGAATCGCCAGGTTTACACACCAAAGCACTATCAGTTACAATTTAATTAAGTATTTCCTGCATGCCCATGACAAGGCAGCTGTCCTGCTAGGTTTGGTGTTCAGTGGAGAGCAGACAGTGCTGGGGGTGGGGTGGTCAGTAGATATGAAGACAGATGCAGTACATGGTCACAGGAGAGAGCACAGCAGTGAGGAGTGATGGCATGACTGTGGGGATGGGGACAGAGAGTTAGCTAAGGGGTCCGGGAAGGCCACACAGAGCAGGTGTCATTTGGTGGAAATCCCAACAGTCAAAGGAGGCAGCCAGGGAGCATCTGGGGAGAGCTTTATAAGCCAGAATGAAGGGTAAGTCTAAACGCCCAGAGGCGCAAACAAGCACGGTGTCATTAAGGCGGGAAAGAAAGGTCACCCCAGGCAGAGGTAAGTGACCGAGAGAGAAGGTCATGGGAGCGGTGGGACTGGGCAGAGTCTCACAGGCCACACCGATATGGGGTGACACCTGGTGACTCGCGAACTGGGCACCTACAAGGAGACAGGTGAAGCAGCTCTGTAGGAGAATCCCAAGAACCTGTACCTCTCAAGAGAGACCGGCCCCTGCTTGAGCCTTTCAGAGCCCCAGGGCATGCTCTGTTCATCAACAGCTCAAGGCAGGGCCTCGGACCTTGGAAGCCTGTGGGTAGGGGTATGGATTTTAAAAAATCAGTGCTTTGTCTTATACGGTGACTAAAGACATAGACAACCCCAGGTTCTGAGGCTCACTGTGGACTGACTGACGGAAGAGTGGGTTTGGTGAAAAACATGTCCACTGTAAGTAGAATATTCAGAAAAAAATAGTAAATTGGGCATCTGCTTAAGAGCCTTGTGAGAGTTCTACTGAATTCACAGCTTAGAAGAAAGTACATTGAAGCCAAAATGAGCCTCCAGAAAAGCCATGGTTGCAGTGAAGGTGAGGAGACACGAAAGAAAAGAAACAGCCTTGGTTTTCCAATATTTAGCAGGTGTCTGGTCAGTTGAAAAACAGCTGATATTATTTTTGGATTTAAATAATTCAAATTTTATAAAATATATGACCTAATGGTTTCTTAATTATAGATGAAAGAGACATTCCTTTAAGATTGTATTCATTAAATCAAACTGGAAAACTTCAGTTGTGAAAAAAAAAAATCAACAGTACAACTGGGCTTTTTTCTTTTATTTTCCCTAACTGGGAAAATTAGTTCTTCTCTGTCTCCAAATTTTGTTGTTTGTAGCTGTCTTTACTCACTCTGCCATTACCCATTTTGGTTAAGGACAGGTCATAGGATCTAAATTGTATGGGACTAGGTTTTCCAAGTCACAAAATGGTGGCGACAATACTTACAGCTTCTTTTATAATCAACTATATACATGAAAAAAAAAAATAAAAAGGAAAACAAAAAGAAAAAAGTAGTTTTTACTCAGCAAAGCATCCAATACCATAGCCACTGGACAGATTCAAGTTCAATCATGTGAGACACACTCCAGGTGCCCCCTGGCCACACCCGGCTGGTGGCTGCCAGAGGTTGGGATAGAGCTCTTCTCAGGTGCACAGGGAGTTCTGTGGGATAGCACTTTTCTGACGCTTCCCAGGCACACATTTATTTAGGAGATCGGTTTTTTTGGTGTCCTGTTGATTAGTAATTATGAGCACATCACCTCCCAATAAATGATTGCAGATTTAGTTCTTTAAAGAACCCACCCAGATGTAGACCAGAAAACTCTTTCCTAGACAAAACCCGTGTCTTCCCTTACGTAAGTCATTGGCAGTGATGCTCTTTATATTGTGTAGTACTTATATCCTACTGTGCAAACCCTTTATTTTTAAACAGTAATACTTCCTGGGAATCAACCCCAGTCACGGGATGTCGTAATTCTCTCCCTGAAGACAGACCGAATGAGATCATTTATCTTTAGAAGTGCCAGGGATGGGGTGGGTTTCAGGGTGAGACCCCAGAGTGCAAAGCTTCAGACCATGAACTAACAGCTTATATTTCAGGCCAATGCTTCAACACGATGGATGTTTTAGGGATTACAGAGTTGATGGTGGAAGGATGGCTGTGGCTTGAGGCTGGCTCTCGGTTACCTGTGATCAGAGGGAAGGAGCCCCTGCTCCGGGGGTATGCACGAGCCGTGGGGGTCCTAGCCGCCGCTGCCTCTCCCCAGGATGTGATTCAGAGCTCCCATCAGCTTTGATCCCTCTGCTTTACAGGAAATCTTAGGGGAACAGGTCTCTGCTAAGGAGGGCTGAGAACATACTTGCCACACACTTCCCAGTCTTGCTTTCTGGAAGTGCGCCGCATCCGGCCTGATGAGGAGGAGACACGGGAAAGCAAGGACAGGAGTGACCGGCATCCCTGGAAGGCTTGGCCACTGGGTCTTGCCCGGCCGCCCATTTATCTCATGTAATTCTCACGAATGCGGGAGGACAGGCCCTACCATCCCAGCCCCCACGTGCAGAAGCAGGGACTCAGCCAAGGCTGCTCCCGATGGTGGGGGACAGACAAGGGGCTGTGCACATTTCAGGTCTCAGCCTGACTCTGTAGCTTTGCCACCTGTCTGCAACCTGCCGAGAGTGTGCTGCCTGCATCCTGGCTTCCAGGATGCACCCCTCAGCGCCTTGCTCTCCTGCTCTCCTCCACACTCTCAAGGTCAGACGGAGGTGGGGAAGATGCCACGGCTGGCTCTTCTGGGATCCACATTAGCAGTGCTGGGGGAGAAGGGCGGCTGTCCAGCCTCCATGACTCTGCCAAGGCCGTGTGGGGTCTGAGGTCTGTACTCCCCACACGGCTGAGACTGGGATCCTTGCACCCCCTGAGATCCATCCCCCCAAATTCTGGGTAAGACGGGGTGCAAGGGAAAACACCAAACAAGAAAAATCTCACTGGTATCCACCAATACAGGGACAGGTCAAAGGAGAAAGCCCGGAGCAGTAGGGACACATTTATTTATACATTTCCTAGAGAGAAGAAGCACATGTGGGGGCAGCCAGTGACAGAAAAAGGGCACTGATATTTTGGCAACTGTGCTGAAAGGGAAAGAACACATAGATAGATGGGTCCCACATTTCTCTGGCCAACAAGAAAAGTCCAGCCAAACATAAGGCAGTGTCAAAAGAGGTCTTCTCAACTTATCCAGAGTCCTCAGAAAAGGAAGCCAGGGCCCTGGGTGAAGTTGGCTCCCCGACCCAGAAGGTCCCTTCCCCACCTGGAGGAGAACAAGGCTGCAGGGAGAAGGCGGTGCCCGCTGCTGGCCGGCCCCCGTGCGAGCCCGGGGCTAAGGCGCATGGAAGTGGGCAGGTGCAGACCAGGCAGACGGAGCCTGTGGTGGGCATGAGACAAGGCACAGGACAAGGTGCAAGACAAGGTGCAGGACAAGGCTGCAAACAGCCCTCCCCCTGACCCCCTGCTCAGGCCGTAAGTCACAACCTCACCTCAGGGAAGTTGAGGGGGAGCAAGGAGAGCTCATAACACCCCAGAACAAAGGATGATCCTGAGGGAACTTCCCAGGTTACAGTGAGAGCCAGTGGTGGGTGGAAAAATGGGGCTCTGGGCGAACACCCTGTAGGGAGAAGGGATAAGTGGCCATGGTGAGAACATTCTAGAAGCATATGCAAGTGAAGAAGAGAATTCCTTGCAAATGTTTTAGGCCACAGTAAATTTAGAGAAAATGTAGATTTAATGAGTAACGGGCATAAAGGAGAGCTGGTAAAATCGGGATGATGAAGAGAGACAGTTGCAGATATCTCAGTCAAGACTGGACCGCTGGAAGCCACCGCGGAACTGATAAAGTACGGTGAAGGAGGAGCACACGGCACGGTGGGGAAACACTGGCAGAGACTGGCATTGAGATGAACCCACCCAGCGCAGAAGAAAAAGGCAATCACACTGCACATTTAAAAACAGTAAAGCAAGGGGTTGGGGGAAGCATGTGGTGCTACTTACAAGTTCTCCCCAGCATGCCAAGGCACTCACTTAGTGTTTGTTCAATTTTATGCAGCAACAGATTTTTTCTAATTAGTGAGACACTGGCCCATATTTGTTTTTGTTTGTTTGTTTTTGTTTTTTCCTTTTCCTTTCCATTCAGGAACAAATGAACAACATCATATATAACACTTTTGTAAAGGAGGCAGAATGAGTCTTCAAAAAACTGTAATAATCATGCACTAATAAAAGCAAACAAAAAAGCAGAAAACATACCTGCATAGTGAGGTCACAGGCCAGCTGCCAGGAGCCTGCCTTGGCCTGTCTTTGTGCAGAGGGTGCGTCCACCTGTATCTGCAACCATCTCCAGAGTCACTAGAACAAGACTGTGTGGGCCTTTGTGTGTTGTTCCATCCCTGTTGTGATACACTCACGTCTGCTCCAGACACACTCAGAGCAGAGCAGAATGAACTGAGCTGTAGCACTGTTTTCAAAGGGAAACACCATTCTAGTGGAAAGGATGAGGCTATTTCATCCACACGTCTTAAATGCCACAGCGGTGAGACTCTCCTTCCCCAAACAATTCCACTCATTTCTTGGTCTCGGAGGGACAAAGGCACGGTTTGCTTAGACAGAGTACATGGACCTGCAACCATTGAAATACATTTAAAACCACATGGGATGAGTGTTCTGTTTTCCACACAGACCCCCGAAGTGTTCCACCTTTGCGTAAACACTCTTTTTCAGATTTATTGGAAAATTATCACATTCAGGGAAACAAGTTAGAGCTTGCAAACCTACTCAGAGATACATATCTTTTAAAAACACGATTTCCTCCAAGGAAGACATTTATTTCTTTAGCCTAAACAATTTTTTCACATGAGCATATTCTGCTGATTTGTATTAAAAGTTATCAAGGGACAGAGGAGGGACGTGTGAAGTGAAGATTCACTGAATAACCCTCAACCTTCTCATCTGGGCCCACAGACCTTGACTTCTGGTTCACTTCTCATCACCGCCCCAAGCCTGGAAATCAATCATCCTTGGAGATGGGGAAGGGCTGGAAAGACTTGCTGCGAGCGGTCTGCCTGCTGGAAAGGCATGTCTCAGGGCAGAGCCACCGGCATGCAGCTGACCTTGGACTAGGGGAGCGGAAGTGAGGAGAGCCGCCAGCTCAGGGCCGGCACCAGGGTGATTTCACACTTGTACGTCTTCTTCATTTGGACTTCATTCCTAGTCAGTTCACTCCCCAAATTTGATGCATTCGCCATGTTTTTGCCATGAGGTGACAGCATCCAGCAGTATCTTTTTAATGTGAGGAATCCTTGTTGCCTACCTTGTTCCTGTAGCTCTTACTAAAGTTAAGGGGGGAAAAAAAGATGACAAGGAAAACCCAGAAATATATATGTCACTCAAGTAGCAAGCCGTAAGTGGAATTTCAGAGATATTTACCAGTTTAAGGATAGACCCGGGTAGTAAGTTGTTTATTTATTTTCTTGACCAGAAGTTTCAGCTAATGAAAAATACCTGTGGGCCCTTTGGATGCCTGGCAGAGACCTGAAAAAGTAGCTATGTTACACTTGGATTGATTTAACTTCTGAAATCCCTTCCTAACCCGTATTTTCTCACTCTTGAAGGGAAACATTGTTTTTCCTTTACCCTTTACAAAAAGCCAGCTACTGCTTGGAGGTCTAACAACCCACTGAACGGAATCACTCCAGGAAGGAGGAAGAGGAGGTAGGAGGCGCGGGGTGTCCCTATTTCAATGAATTCTCACAAAACCCCTGAGTCACGTCTTCCAAAAGGGGAATTTGGAATTTCATGTCTTCCAAAAGCAGAAAAGTCTGAAAATAAGCCTAAACCATCACCGCAGTCTTTGCTGTGAGTGTATTGACCACCAAAAGTTTTCTCCCACCTTGTTCCTATCCATCCCAGGAAGATCGATCATAAGATCATAAGATCTTGACATAAGATCGAGCTGCTCAGCAAACTTTTTAAAAAACTATTTTGTTTATTTGAGAGACCGAGAGAGCACATTAGAGAGAGCATGAATGGGGGGAGGCACAGAGGGAGAGAGACAGGCACGCCGCTCCTCTGCAGACTCTGCACAGAACAGGTCGCCTTTGCTACGACCCTTCCAGGGGCCTGGCAGCCTTAGAAGCCAGACTTGTCTGGGCTCAGAGCAGGTGCAGGAGCCGCCGCCCTTCCTCCTGTGCCCTGACCCTGCGCCTTTGTGTCAGACGTCCTCACATCTGAATCATTCTGGCTATCATTAGCTGCTAGTACAGCCCGACCGTGAGCTGTTATCGAAATGACAACTCTGAAGAAATGTAGAAGATGGAAAGACTCTTTCAACTATGACTCACAGTTTGATCCAAAACAGGGAATGTAAAGAGATGAGAAATTTTGCGAAACAGCAGGAACCGATCAGGGGAAGGTGAGGCTGACAGGTCCAGAGACATAGGCCCCAGTTTTGGACATTTATGCGAGTGATGTGAGTGTCAGCTTCCACCCAGAAATGCCAACAATTTGTGAAAGACAAGCCCCCTCCTCATGCGATCCCAGGACCCGTCCCCTGGGATCAACATGCGGACATTTCAATGATTTTTACAAGCATGATATGTGTGTGTACAATCATATACATGAATGACCTTGAAAATCTTTAAAGAACCAATCCACGCTGTCCACGGGATCCTACATGGCATGAATGCAACATGCTTGATGTGGACAATTGACCATGAACAACCCTGTGGACATCGGCCGTATTTACCACTTAGCTCTTTCCTTTTACAATTTCCTTGTGTGAAGAAATATTCCTTTAAATTATCCATTCAGTGAAAGGAGGAAAAAAAAACTCCACTATTTCTGTACTCACCCCTTGATCTGTTTTAAATATTTAAAAAATAAAATAATGAGTGTTTTACAAAGTAAAATAATTTAAGTCAGGGTCAAAATCAACTTTAGCTAATACTATACATACACGTCTCCCTCCTCCCTCCTGGGATGTGACCTTTGATCTGAACAAGCTCATCCCTTCTCTTGGCCTGCCCTCCAGCTGCTACTTAGTTTAGCCCTGTTGGTGTGGACACCAGGTGACAGGGAACCCCATAGGTCTGGTCAGTTGGGCTCTTATCTATAAATACGTGTTCTCAATTTTTGAGTTGCAATTATATTGAATTGAATTCTCATTTGTAGAACATTTATGGAAAATAGCCTTTAAAGCAACTTTAAATTTTTTAATGAGGAAGAGCTGCTGATTTGCAAAATAATGTTCATCGACTTAAAACAATTATTTGTAACATGGTTTTAAGCAAGCTGGGAGTATAATTATCGCATAATCTAAAAATTGATTATAGCGTAAATATTTAGATGGTAACAACCATTTAGGGAGATTGAACTAATGTACTTCAGATATTCTCTTACAATGATGCAATGCTAAAATCAGAATCTCTTACTTAATTACAGGGTGTAGTTGTGAATCGCAGACACCATGACTTGGAAAAGCATCTTACAATTCTATTGCAAGTAAGAATCAGATCTACAGGTGTTTCTGTGAGATATCTTGAGATTTACCCTACCTTTTAGAATCCTCGTGCCCTCATTTGGAAGAAAGAATTAATAGTTACCTGGAGAAAATATAAGGATTCTGCAAACAACAGACACTAGCAAAAGTGGTTACAGTATGCTTTCATTCGTGTTTAAACACTGAACGTTGTTTCCTTTTTCCACATGATGTAAACATGTACCAAATTTTCATTTTGAATGGGCAATGTCATACCACTCTGGTTATAAAATAAATTTTCTTTAATAGCAAAACAAAACAAACACACACACACAAATGCTCTTTTCCCCCCTTTCATTTGGATCAAATCTAATTTCATACATATTAATGAAAAAATACCTTTGATGTATATACCACAGATTAGTAATTCAAATGAGACTCTTTTGAGGTCCTAATGAATGAAAATAGTAAAGCATTCATTCTATTCCACTCTGTTTATGGTGAGCTGGGCTCTCCAGCAGCTCTCCGGGAGCATTTGAGAAGCTCACAGCACAGCAGGAACCACTGGGGCTTCCTCAGCAAAGCAGGTGGTAGTGGCTCCCTGGGGTCCTTTCCTGGGTATTGCAACATTCTGGGAACTATGATGAGCATTCACGTTTGTGTATCTCCTTTTTGTGCACAACATCCGAGTAAGCCAGGCAGAAGAATTACCTACTGGCACCCTTGTTAGATGTGTATTGTGATAATTGTATAATTTTTTTGGTAGGGTTTTATTTACCAAAATTTTTTTTTCATTATGTTGTGTTAGTCACCATACATCATTAGTTTCTGATGTCATGTTCCGATATTCATTGTTTGCGTAGAACACCCAGTGCTCCCTGTGATCCGTGCCCTCCCTCATTCCCATCACTGCGCTCACCCATCATCCCACCCCCCACAAACCCTCAGTTTTCCAGAGTCCAGAGTCTCAAGGTTCGTTCCCCCCTCTGATGCCCCCCTTCATTTTCCCCTTCTTTCTCCTAATGTCCTCCATATTATTCCTTATGTTCCACAAGTAAGTGAAACCATATGATAATTGACTCTCTCTGCTTGACTTATTTCACTCAGCATCATCTCCTCCAGTCCCATCCATGTTGATGCAAAAGTTGGGTATTCTTCTTTTCTGATGTATAGTCCATTGTCTATATGGACCACATCTGCTTTATCCATTTGTCTGTTGAAGGGTATCTAAGCCCTTTCTACAGTGTGGCTATTGGGACATTGCTACTATGAACATTGGGGAACAAGCAATCCTAAAATTTGTATGGAACCAGAAAAGACACTGAATCACCAAGGAAATGTAGAAAGAGAATAACAAAGCTGGGGGCATCACGCTGATTGATTTCAAGCTTTACTACAAAGTTGTGATCATCAAGACAGCATGGTACTGGCACAAATATGGACACATAGACCAGTGGAACAGAGTAGAGAGCCCAGATATGGACCCTCAACTCTATCTTCGACAAAGCAGGAAAAAAGATACAGTGGAAAAAAAGACAGTCTCTTCAATAAATGGTGCTGGGAAAACTGGGCAGCTGTATGTAGAAGAATGAAACTCGACCATTCTCTTATACCGTACACAAAGATAAACTCTAAATGGAAGAAAGACCTCAACATGAGGCAGGAACCATCAGTATCCTAGAGAAGAACATAGGCAGTAATCTCTTCCACATCGGCCACAGCAACTTCTTTCAAGACATGTCTCCAAAAGTGAGGGAAAAAAAGGGAAAATGAACTTTTAGGACTTCATCAAGATAAAAAGCTTCTGCACAGCAAAGAAACAGTCAGTGAAACAAAGAGGCAACCCACAGGATGGGAGAAGACATTCACAAATGACACTACAGAAGAGGGCTGGTATGTAGGAGCTATAAAGAACTTCTTAGACTCAACACCCAAAAAGCAGATAGTTGTATAATTCTTAAGTAGAAGTGCTACACATTAACTTTAAGACATAGTCCAAGGGTAATAATCTAAAATTAGGTCATTATTTACTATGCATATGTTAGCCTTCCCATGCATCTAATACGATCCTTCTCTTAGCAATCTGAAACAAAAACTTTCACTGTATTTCCTTGATCGGATCAGATCCATAACTATGCAAGTCTTAGAATAATGATTATCACCTAAAGTTTCTTTAGTGGAACTGTTTCTATGTTTTATCAGTAGTTTAGAAATAGCAGTTTTCAGGACACCTGGGTGACTCAGTCAGTGAAGTGTCTGCCTTCGGCTCAGGTCATGATCTCAGGGTCCCGCATCAGGCTCCCTGCTCAGCCGGGGGCCTGCTTCTCCCTCTGCTTTCCATTCTCCATGTCTGTGCTCTCTCTCTTTGTCACAAATAAATAAATAAAAATCTTCAGAAAATAGCAGTTGTCTTCAGCAGTGGCAGTGGTCAGATAGCATATTAACTGAAGAAAAATGTTTCACTTTGCTAGCTTCTGAGGACAAGTTGAGGAGAAATCCTTGACAGCAGACACTGGCTGTCATAGGCAGGGTCCTGCCAGCTCTACTTTGGGAACCCAAATAGGAACAAGATCCCCCCCCCCCCGCCCTCCGCCCCAGAAGAAACTTCCATGGAGGGATTCAGGATTGAAGTGAATGATACGCAAGAAATTGTCGGGGAGATCATTCACAGTCTCCTTCTGCAGTCTACAGCTGAGTGTCTAAGGGAGTCACGGGGGTCTGTCAGAGGGGATCTGGGGGACATGACAGGCCATGCCCAAGACTTCAGGTCATGGCCCCTCTCCATGGGTACTCCTGGCTGGGATCCTGGCAAGCAATTTGTCATTAATACTGAGACAAGCTCTGCAGTGGGAGGACATAGACTTCCTTTCAGATTGAAGCTTAGAAGACTGAGGATGGAGACCACAGGTTTTCTATAGAAAATCTTCAGCCTTCTATTGAAAGTTGAAAATTAGAAATAGGCTTAAAGAAACTGCTGTTTATCGGTCTTCATGATTCTGGTGCTAATCACAGCTTCATGGGGCTCCCCTTCCACTCACTACCCAGCTGAGTGGGAGACGATGGCCTGAACGATGACATGGAAACCACCCTAACATTTCCCTGACACATTTTTCTTCTTACGACTTGGGTTCTTAACTGTCCCTGTATTTAGGGCTTTTTGCAGTTTTTCAGAGTTTCAGCTTGGGCTCATCTTATGTTTGAGTGATCCATCTGAATATAGACCACACTGTAAGGTACAGGATATCATGTCATTAAAAAAAATCCGTAGTCAACTGAAAATAGGAAATGAACATAGATTCTTCCTTGAGGAAGGGTCTGGAGTCTTCAGCTCTCTCACAGACAATCTGTGATCAGGTGTCGATGCTGACCACGTGGAACTTTACAGAGCCCCGAGATCAACAAAAACCACAGGCATTAAGAAACCCTTGCCCTTTGGTGTTCCAGAATGGGAAAGCAAAGACCCTCCTTCCACCGGCGGTGTAGACAGGACTCAGTCGCAGGTGCTCCCTCGTTTCCCTGTGACAGGCCAGACAAAGACCCTCCATGTTCCCATTCTTTGTTTTATAAATAATTGGCTAAACCTCTCATCCCCTGTGCTCAGTCAGAACAAAGCGCTGACTAGTGGAACTTGGTGGTCTCCTTCTCCTTCCCCCAGGCTCTGAACAACCTCTCCAGAGTGTGTGCCAGCCTCGGCATCAGATACCTGATGACTCCACCCTTCTCCCCAGCTCCCCACTCCTCTTTCCGGCCTGCTCTCCCCTCCCAACACCAGAAAACTCATTATTATTATTATTATTATTATTATTATTATTATCCTACTCCTGTACCCCTGGAGGAGATGTTTTCAGATCTTCTGTTTGGGTGGTCCCCTCCCATCATTGCAATAGCTTCTTTTCTCTTCATGCAATGATCCCATTGAATACAAATTCTCTGTATTAACTTCTGATTTTTTTTTTTTTTTTTGGTATGGTAATAGCAGTGTCAGGTCTACAAAGACAGCTCCTTCAAAAAGAAAATAGCCGAAAGCTGATTATTTGCAAGAATGGCCCTGATTTTGTTTTAAGTATTTGGTTAAGTAGGACATGTGAGCACGCTATCTAGAATTTACCATAGCCTTCGGGTCCTGCTTACTGGACAGAGAACCCTGGGAATGTACGGCTGCTTCAAAGACACTTTTGTTGGCACTTCCTCATGTAGAAATCTAATACTGTGGTAGGTTAACCAATGCATTTCTCATCCCCTGGTCTCTGGGTGCCTCCCAAATTCTCTACCATTCAGGCTACCCCTTGGATTCTACTCCTTCAAAGTGACAGTTGTTTTAGCAGAAATGCAAAGAGAAAGGAGAGTAGATGTTCATGTTTTGAACTTTAATAAAGTTGGTGAAATGAGTGTTTCTCATCCTAGAGCACACGAGGAGTCGTGGAATGAGATGGGGGAAGGAACAGTATTGTCATCATGATGCTTTCCTATGCATGTAGACGGTGGCCTCATGTGCGAGTGGCAAAGAGTGCTGTGGGGACCTTCCCTGCACAGACAAGGAGAAGCGTCCATGTACAAGTCATAGCAGAACCTCCCACGGCACTCCACATCGTTCAACAAAAATATACATAACATTTATCGTCTGGCAGGCACCTGTCCAGGCTCTGGGCACAGAGCTATCAATAAAGACATGAAAAAGAAAATCCTTTTCCCATGAAGCTGTTTTGTGTGGAATCCTACGCAGGTCACCAATAAGTAAAACCACAAATAAGTAAAATCTACCAAAGTGTTAGATTTCTAAATGAGGAAGTTCAAATTTCTTAAAATATAAGGAAATATTGCAAAATTGAGAAAGGGGTATAATTTCACATATATACACAAAAAACCCTGGAGGAATTTTTAGAATATTATGAGTAAATTTTAGTACTTGCATCCTGTTAACCCAATCCAATGTTGCAATGTTGGAGGTCAGAGGTTTTGAAGCCAAATAAAGGAAGGAGGGTAGGGAATGTGGAGGGCTGGGCAACCATCTTCACCAGGGAGGGGAGTAGGGATTAGTGTGTTAGGACTCTGTAGCTCAGCAGACACGGAACAGGTGAGACACCGTGAGGATAATTTGCCCAGTATAGAAAAACAGGCAGAGGGGCGCCTGGGGGGCTCAGTGGCTTAAGCCTCTGCCGTCCGCTCAGGTCATGATCCTGGGGTCCTGGGATCGAGCCCCACATCTGGCTCTCTGCTCAGTGGGGAGCCTGCTTCCCCTCTCTCCCTCTGCCTGCCTCTCTGCCTGCTTGTGATGTCTCTCTCTGTCAATTAAATAAATACAAAAAAAAAAAAGAAAAGAAGAAGAAAAAGAAAGAAGGAAAGAAAGAAGAAAGAAAGAAAGAAAGAAAGAAAGAAAGAAAGAAAGAACGAACGAACGTGCCTTGGAGCCCTTGGGCAGAGACTCAACATCACTGAGATGCTGGGAATATTGTCATAAGATAAAGGCCCAGGAAATGCTCGAGTGGCATTTACCCCAGCCCCTGTGTGTGCCTTGTAGCCACATTCCTACTGGCATTTTTCATTTGGAATATGGGAGAGGAACTGAACACCTTGTGTAACTTAACTAATAGGTCTGAATCTTACAGTGAGATTGTTAATGTCTTTGGGCATCTTCACCCATCATGTGAGATTCAGCTCATCCTACAAATTCAGGTCAGTTCCTTTTCCTGGGACTCAGTTTACTCATCTGCAGGCAAGAAGGTTAGTGGGGGTAGGACACAGGCTCTAGCCCATGTTTCAGCAGGAGACAGTCTGATGGGGGCTAAGTTCTCAGTGTCCCAACTCGACGCGTCCGAGAGTAGACATCCGTGTTTTTGCCGACCTGTCTTTGTTCATGGCTGGGATGCATCTCCTCAATGCTCTAGATACTGAGACATTAAATCTGACAGAGTAAATCATCCCTGTGTATTTTCTCCTCCATTCCCTCCTGAGTTATATTTCCTTTTCCCATCAGAATCAATTTTCTACATTTCTTAAAGGAGAATCTTTTGACAAAAATGTGCATTATTTATAGTTGCTGAGAGAAAGGGGATTTTGCCCTCACTTTGCTGGAGATACATTTACAAATCATAAATGACAGACCCTATAGTGGCAACAGTTTTCTTGACATGGTCTTTACTTTTGTTTTTCCTCTTGGGCACCTGAGAACCAGCACAGCAGATATGTGTCTAATTCTTTTTTTTTTCTTTTAACCTTATATGAAAAATCAAGGTCTGTTTTCTTTTCTATTAAAACATATTTTCCCCCTCTCTCTCATATTAGGGATGGGTTTCCTGAAAGACTTACTGTAGACTCAAGAAATACCTTTTTAAAATACAAGGAAATGTTTCAAAATTGAGAAAGGGGTATAATTTCACACATATCCACAAAAAAAACCATGCAAGAATTTTTAGAATGGTATGAGTAAATTTTAGTACTTGTATCCTGTTAACCCAATCAAATCATAAACTTAAATTAGCCTAACTTACTAAATTGTGTATTTTTTGGATCAAACTTTCAAGGGTAGACAAAGGTCAATTAATAACTATGTTCCTTATGGGCTAATAAAACAGGTTCAGTGAGTCCGAATAAACCAGTTCTGAGGTCGGCTAACCCAGCCGCACCCTAGAAGCCTTTCCCACACTGAAGCCATCATTGTAATTAATCTCCCCACATGGTCTCCATGATTTAAACCTCAGTGAACATCAAATAAAATCCTTTTCATTGGCCATGTCCCTTAAAGTTCTTGAGGACCTGTCTTTTCACCAAGAAAGTAATGAAGTGGGAAGGCCATATTAATGATCCAACCAGCTTGTCTGTATGCTCGCACACCGAGACTTACCTGCTGCATCTTTAGGGAAATGCAATGTGGTTCTGCCTTTCTTCACTCTTCCAAGTAATAGGATAGAAAGCAGCAATTTTGATAGAAAGAACAATATCTCATATTCTAGGTTCTAGTCTACTCTTCAGAAAAGGGGTTTGATATATCCGGTGTCAATCAGCCCTGCCCTTCTCTTTACTTGAGGGAGACTCCTGGGATTCCTTTTTAACTCTGGGAGACACTAAATCTAGTGCAGAAACTGACCCCTGGCGACAGGAGACATTTGGTCATGCCATTTTCCGTCACTTGCTGCAACCCATGGGTAGAATGACCGAAACGGCCCCTGATGGATGAACTTCAAGGACTAATTTAGTATTCTAGAAAATCTCTTTATATTTGATTCATGTGAGAGCTGAGACCCTTAGTGAGAATGTAGAGTAATGTGCAAAAAATGACAGGTCCAATGCTAGAAATTTCCCACAATACTTTAAAGCATAAAATGCCTGAAGGTGGAAGGAACATCGGTGGGAATTCAAAGTACTTACCGAAAACTTAAGGACTCTTCCTGTGAGCGTGGGTCAGCGAGATGCCCCAGCAAGACAAGTTTGCTCTTCCCGAATTTCAACTTGTGCTAATTCCTTTGATTTTATTATAATATTCACCGACAGTGCGAATCAGAATTATTTCAAAGCTTTTGCATACTCCTATCTTAACAAAGCAGATGAAAGCAGAGATAGGGGGGGTGATGTTATTACTTGTTTCTGTTTGTTTTGTTTTGTTAAGTTGGGAGTATGTGAAAGTCCCAAAGCTGTCAGGTTTGTCTTAGGAACATTTGGCAGCTCAGCCATGACAAAATCTTCAGGATATGAAGGAATGAGAGGGATTTGCAGTGTACAGGTTTGCTTGTTTAAAGACCAGTGTATTAGCTGTCCAGTCTCCACAGCAGCTAAATCTCCAGCTTGGGGAATGCCTACATAAGTTGGACATTTACCAGATGTATTATTTCAGGGTTTAGCCGACCTGACAGTGCATATGGAGAATCTGACCAACTTTCAGGCTACTTCCTAGCCTCTGATTTTTTAAAAAGTTTATTTATTTATTTATTTATTTATTTATTTATCAGAGAGGGAGCACAAGCAGGGGAGTGGCAGGCAGAAGGAGAAGCAGGCTCCCCACTGGGCAAGGAGCTGGAGTCTGGATTCGATCCCAGGACCCTGAGTTTATGGCCTGAGTCAAAGGCAGACACTTAACCCACTGAGCCCCCCAGGTGCCCTTTATCCTCTGATTCTGAATTCTTTCTGTGCTCCTGAGTAATAGGATTACACCCACACCCCTGCCCCCATGTGCTGGGTTCGCTAATGAGAACACTAAAAAAGCCACGGTACCCTTTCCTCTGTTATGAGATTTCCAGTTTTTCAAGCCTTTCCCAAACAAATACAAGTAACTTCTGGGACAGAAATACCTCAGAAACCCTGTTAGCAGACGTTCAGATGTCCACAGGGGATCCACTGAACGGCTCCACTAGGTTGGCAAGACATGCGGATTCTTGCGTTCTTCAAGGCCTGACCACTAGTTTAGAAGCTGCCACAGAATTCCCTCATTTTAATTAAAAAGAGTTCATTCCTGTTGTATCACATCATAGGTCTGTGGGCACACCATCCCAGCATGATTGTGTTAGACTGTCAGAGAAATTAAACATTTCTGTCTCCATGACTTTTTGTCCCCTCCTCCCTTCCTTCCTTCTCTTTTTCCTTTTCCTTCTGCTTCCGGGATTTCCACTGGACGGACGTCGGTCCTCTGAATACCGTCTCATAGGCCCCGTGGGCTCTAGTCGCTCTTCTCTAACCTCCCTTCCTTTCTGTTGCTCAGAGTAGGCGACTTCCATGGTCCTCTCTGAGTTCCCTGAGCCTTTCGTCTTCCTGCTCAAACTTGCTCTTGAATCTTCCCAGTAAATTTCTCATTTCAGTCATTGTACTTTTCAGTCCCAGAATTTCTTTTTAGCTCCTTGTTAAGGTTTCTTTTTGTTTCAATTGCTTCATTCCCCCACCATTTCCCTGACTTTATGTCTTTCAGTTCTCCAAGCGCCATTAAGACAGTTACTTCAAGTCTAGTAGGTCCACCGTCAGTCTTTTGCAGGGACAGTTACTGTCACTGTATGTTTTCCCTTTATACTTTCCAATTTTTTTTTTTGCATACCTTATGATGCTTTGTTGTTGTTGAAAATGGAACAATTTGAATAAAATAGGGTGATGACTCTAGAAACCAGTCTCCACCTCCCCCACCATTCACTGGCTTTGCTGGCTCTGTGCTGTGGTCTGTTTTTCGAGCACTGTAGTATGTCTCTCTCCTGAAGACCAGCCTGCGGTGTAAACTTAAGGCCTCCTCAAGTCTTTCCACAGCCAAAACCTTCCCTTGGGCACGTCTAGTAACTTTCTAATTTTCCCTGAATATGCAGTTGTTTTTGAATTTCTTAATCATCAATGTCTGTCTCTTTGAAAGGGGGAAAAAGAGGACAAAGAAGGGGTGGGAAAGGCACCATCCCTTTAAGTCCCTTGGAAGTCAGTCCCGCCAGAGGGGAAGAGCTTTTAGCTATGGACTCTGAAAAACAATCTGAGGGTTTTGAAGGGATGGGGGGGGTGGGAGGTCGGGGTACCAGGTGGTAAGTATTGGAGAGGGCACGGATTGCATGGAGCACTGTGCAAAAATAATGAATACTGTTACACTGAAAAAATAAAAAAAATTTTAAAAAGACAAATGTATATTGAGAACCAATCTGTTGGAAAATGAAGAATAAAATATACTACTTTAAAAAAAAAGAGCTTGTAGCAATGGGGGGGCTGCGACAACAGTGCTGTCTGCCTCTTGGTCTCACCCTGAGATCGGAAGCAGCTGTCGGTGATGAGACTCTGATCCTCTCTGTTTGGAGGACCGCGAACTTCTTGCCTACCCGGCTCCGCGGGCTGTGTGCCGGCTGCGCTAGGAACATGTGCCCGCTGTCTGCGAGGCTGCAGAGAGGTGGAGGGCTGGTAGCGGGCGAGCTAGACTTCACTTCCTAGTAATTACTAACACGTTCCCCAGTACCTTTCCTCAAGACTGTGTTCCGTCTCAACACACTGCAGCCCAACTTTAAAACAAAACATCGCTGCCAATATGTGGTATAGCAAATCTCAGCTGGAAGAAATCACTATCTATTAGGACCAAATAGTCAAGAATTTGATGTTGATTTCACACCTCAAAGGGACTAGATGAACACAAACCAGTGAAAGACACTTCTCCTTGTGCATTTGTGCAGACCCGCGCGGCCTGCTGGCGTCTCGTCCTTCAGCATTTCTGTTCACAAGATGCTGTGTGGACCGTGGCAGGGCAGGGCAGATGTCTTGCGGTGACAGAGCCTCTTCCCGGAGGCACACAGACTCAGTTCCCTTTGCAAATGTGGCTGGCCTGGGACGGTCTGTGCGGATCTCTCAGAGCTGCACGTGCTGGTGGTCTCTGCCCTGCCAGAGGGTCCAGCTTGTGGACACATGAGCTAAGGCATGGACACACGCCTCCCCACCCACAGCCCCCATGATTCCTTCTGTCAGGCAAGCTTTGATTCAAGGTCGAGAGATGCATTCCCAGGGAGAAAAGGCCATGGTCATTTATACAAAGTTTAGTTCAAACCTAGGACCACCCTGTCTCTTCCCAGCCTTGACTGGAGAGCAAAGCAATAAAGGTTTCTTTCCTGATCACTCATAAATGCTCAGTGTCCATCCCACACTGCATACAAGTGACATGTACTTTTTAATAAAAAGAGATTGTGTTAATAACATTATTCTTTTATTTTCAGGAAATGACGCCACATGTAATTCTTCTCAGGCACTGCTCACAACCAGGACAGAGCAGGTAATTAGCACGGGTGGTCTGACACAGTCAGACCTTCCTGGAGGTCTGGAGAAGAGAGTGGGAGCCAGGAGCCCCTTCTTACTCTTTTCAAAATCAACAAGAGAAACGTTTTCGTTTCCTCCCTTTAGATGACCTCAGTATGTTGTTTATTCTCCAGCTCCACTTAGCTCCCTTTTGGTTTGGACCTTAAATATTTATTGAAATAACTATGAAATCTTTCTTTCCATTTTCTTTTTTATTTTTTAAGATTTTACTTATTTATTTGATAGAGAGAGGAGGAGGCACAACGGGGCGGGGGGGCAGCAAGCAGAGGAAGAAGGACAGCAGGTTCCCTGATGAGCCCCAATGCAGGGCTTGATTTCAGGACCCTGTGATCATGACCTGAGCTGAAGGCAGACCCTTAGCTGACTGAGCCACCCAGGTGCCCCTTATTATGAATTATTTCAGCTGGTCTCACAGATTTAACAATCATCCAAGATGTCAATCCTTATAGTTGAAGATAATCACTATGAAATAGCTTCCATGACCCTGTCCTGTTTCAGAAGCTCTCTTGCCTTGGGGTGTCTTTGGGGTCAAGCACAGATCCCTCTGCCTGAGTTCCAGGAACTCCCATGGTCAGACCAGAGACACGCTGGGACTGAGACCTCAGTCAAAAAATGACAGAAACCTCGTTAAGAGAGACTAAAAGAAGTTATAAAATCAGAAATAAGATGGCAACAGACTTAAAGTTGTAGAATCAGGAAAGAAGAGAGAAAAACCAAAAGAATAAAAATGCAACTAAGTACAATATAAATAACCATCTTGTCTTGAGTTTTCTAAGCTGTGTTTGACAACCGAAGCCAGAAACTGCTGCCTTGTCTAATGTGGTTTTCAGTGCATGTAGGTAAAATATTTAAGACCAATTATAAAGTGGAAGGAATAATTTTCCTCCACTTCTCACGGGAAAATGTGGGCACCAATGTAATAAGTTACATTTGTAAAACGTAAGATCCGAAGTGACGACGAAAGAGCTACACAAAGTGATACGTTCAGAAATGGGATAGATAAGCCAAAATGACTTTTGGGAAAATGTTACCTTCTCTTATGTAAAGTGGAGTCTGTGTTCCTGAAGACAGAATCAGCCAGACCAAAGACTACGGCACTTACTGGCTCAGGAGCCCATGCCCCGAATTCCCTGGTGACCGTTTGTGCCCACACAAGCCTGAGTCTGTTGGGCTCCACATCCTATTCAAGTAGCATGAGAAACAACTTTTACAACACAAGTTCTAATCCTCATGAATATTTTGCCAGTAGATGTTCTGAATTGGTGACAGCCTATTTAAATGAATGCCACGTGAATCACCTTCAGTTTATAATGGGAGATCTTCTGTTTTTGTTTTCACATGTATATTTGCCCCTCATGGATCTGACATTCATACTTTTTGATATGACCCTTTGAATAAATGCTCTCCTGGGCAGTAGCTTGAGAGCTCTCAACCTGCTGCAGATCAGAATCACTCCACTCTGTGAAATGTAACTACTAGGGCAAAGTGGGTCAAGGATACATGAGGCTTCTCCGTACTGTCTTTGTAACTTTCTATTTGGCTACATTTTTTAAAAAGATGGCTAAAACAAGGAACTAAGAAATAGTGGTGTAAGATGTTTCCACTGGGGGCACCTGGGTAGATACACAGAGGACAACTCTGTAGTTTTCCCAAGCATCCTATGAATCGATAATTATTTCCAAAGAAAGTGATTAAATACAAAATTAGAATGACCTAAAAAGAGTTTCAAAATGCTGGTGCCCTGACCCCAGCCCCTAGATTTGTTTTACCAGACTCGTGTGCCAGCAGAGCCGAGAGCCGGGAGCAGAACTAATGGTATCAATATGTCAGCACACTGACAGCAGCAGATTTCAGGTAGTCTGTGTTCCTTGCAAATGAGCGGGATAAGTAACCCTTCAATATCTTGGCAATAAGTATTGATAATGTTCATGTCACATAATTGTATTTTAAAAGTCTGTCATAAAAGTTTTTTAGGGGTGCCTGGGTGGCTCAGTGGGTTAAGCCTCTGCCTTCAGCTCAGGTCATGGTCCCAGGGTCCTGGGATCGAGCCCCACATCGAGCTCTCTGCTCAACAGGGAGCCTGCTTCCTCCTCTCTCTCTTTCTGCCTGCCTCTCTGCCTACTTGTGATCTCCGTCTGTCAAATAAATAAATAAAATCTTTTTTAAAAAAGTTTTTAAAAAGAAATTTATTAAAATGAATACACTTTTATTTGCATATTAATAGCATTTAACTACTCTATGATGGTGCCAAATAATGCTTTTAAAATAATTTAAGCCTGCCTTTTTATTAACTTGAAATGTGTGCACAGTCTGAGAGGTAAGTGTATGTGGCATTGCATCCCAAAGATATGAGTGGGGTTCCCATCATAATGTCCTTTCATCATCTTCAATTTAGGATATAAGCAATTAAAATCATTTTGCTCTCTCTTGCATATGCATTTGTATCAGCATAGACTTGACATTCATCTTTTCTCTTACTTTTAATATAATCCCTTGAACAGAAGGATCCTCTTAGGGAAATCACATGTAACTGCTGTAATTTAAGACTGGAGGAACCCAGAAGTGAACTGTTTTCATAACACCACGTACCTTCAGAATTCCTGACATTTTGTTGTTTCTAACTTATGATAAGGTAGATTCTTTGTTTACAGAGAAAAGAATTTTTTTTTTTTAATTTTTTATTTTTTATAAACATATATTTTTATCCCCAGGGGTACAGGTCTGTGAATCACCAGGTTTACACACTTCACAGCACTCACCAAATCACATACCCTCCCCAATATGGAGGCTTAAGTGGGTAGAAGAAGAATAAATAAAACAAGATGGGATTGGGAGGGAGACAAACCATAAGTGACTCTTAATCTCACAAAACAAACTGAGGGTTGCCGGGGGGAGGGGGATTGGAGAAAAGAATTTTTACCTGACTTATTAGGCAATGATGTCTCTACTGTTTCAAAATTTATAACCTGCATTCTCTGTGTTTTTCCTTTCTCTTTGTTTACTAATGTCATAGCAGTTATAATATTTATCTTATCCTGTATCACTGTCATAGGTATCAGGACTTATCAATACATCCATTTGTACAGAAATTGTCAAACAAGTGAAGAGAGTAGGACCAGTATGAAAAGTAAGTTCGATCTGCAACAGGAAGAGTGTGTCTTCCGATTGTCAGCTCTGGTTTGTTTATTGCTATGATGATGTGAATTTCTTGCTAAGCCAGGGCTCTAGCAGATGAAACCCTGCTCTTGCCAGGGCTGTGCGAGGCCCTGGGCTTGCTGTGGGAGGCTCTGCTCAGCCTCCTCCATCCTGTGGTGCATTCATTAATCACTGTTAGTCTGTTACAGACTTTCCCAATCTGACTTATCAATTCCAATCTATTCTGGTGTTAGGAGTAACACCAAAGTAAAATTTTCCTAATTATTGTAGGATTCAAATAAGACCAAGGCTTTGAGCTATGGCCCTAGTCTCTTAAAAATGCGATGCAAGTTCTGTTTTAGAAGAGGGCTTTGCTTTCTGTGGAAACCTATGCTGTGGCCTCCCTTTCTCTGTTGGCATTTGCAAAACAAGACCAGGACATGTCTTTAGAAGAGACAGCTGGAAATAAAGTAGATGAGGGGGAACAGAAACGGACTAGAGGTGAAAACTTCAAGGAGGGGAATAAAGCAAAATTGCTATTGAAAGATGTTTATTTTCCTTAAAGCCAGAAACCATTTAAGCTTGCTCTTGACCTAGCTATGGCTCTGTCTTGCATTGAGAGGAAAGCGTGTGATGTCCACATTCTTTGAGGACAATGGCGTGGACTTGAAATGTAACCCACCACACACATCAAGAGCAGAAGTGAAAAAACAGACATCTCAATGAATTTATGCATTCTGCCTGGATTTGGCCTTTGTTTGTGATTTGAACAGGTTCTCTGTGCCTGTGCATCAAAGATGTTTGTGGGACTAGACCCACGTGTTTTCGCTCGTCAGCCACATTCTCTCCCCATGTTTCTAGTCAGGCTTCACTCGAGGTGGAATCAGAAATCATAGAGCAGTTAGCGTCCCCTTCAAATTTAGACAAAATTCACCTGACATTTGTGCGTGTGCTTTTATTCACTGTCAGAGAAACATTCGGTACAAGTGGAATATATTAGGTGGGATATGTGTCATGTTTCTCTAATTTCCAGGAAACTTATCACAGGAAATAATAATATAAATCCAAAAAATTTTTTCAGCACAAAATTATGCTACAGTAGACTATAATTTTACTTTAAGCAAAGGTTAAAGTCCCAGTTCCAAAGTATCTTTCCAATTCTCAATATTTTGAATTAGAATTGACATTGTTTCTCATTTCTCCCCAAGTAGATTATCCAAAGACAATCTACACTATGATTTCTAAGTGGTGGATGTTATTAAGTCTTAGAATTGAAGGGAGATAAAATGTGATTACCCAAGCATAGAGTTTAAAATGCACTTACAATAATGTACATGATACTTATTATAAGAAAGAAATGGTTGGTTTTTGACAGAGGTACCAAAGGAATTCAGTGGAAAAGGGACAGATTTTTCAATAAATTGTGCTGGCAAAAATTAGATATCATCATGCAAAAAAAAAAAAAAAAATGAAGGTTGAACTTTACTATGTAATACACTTAAGAGTAACCCAAATGGATACTAGACTTATACATAAGAACTAGAAGTGTATAGTTTCTTCAAGAAAGCCTAGGAGAGAAGATCTTGAGCTTGGGGCAGGCAAAGAGCAAACGGACACATAAGTCAAAGTGCAATCCATAAAAGAAAAAACCTGACAAAAAGGAATTCATCAAATTTACAGTATTTGTGCATCCAACATAAAAGAAATCACTTGTGTGTACAGACTTGCTCGCAAATGTTCATAGCAGCGTTACTGTAAAGAGGCAAATACTGGAAACAACCCTAACCCATCAGCAGGTGAGCAGACCAACAAAACACGGTATCAGTAAGATAGGGACTAGCACAACCCTAGCCCATCAGCAGGTGAGCAGACCAACAAAACACGGTATCAGTAAGATAGGGACTAGCTCTCAGCCATACCGAGGCACGAAACACTTCCATCAGCGGTTCTCAACCTCGACACCCTTGGCAAACCGAGTTAATCAGGGCTTTCATTGTGGAGGCCGTCCTGTGAACTGTGGGCTGTTTACTAACAACCCTCCTCTCTAGCAACCAGATTCCAGTACCCACTTCCTGTTCCTGACCCACAACTGTGGCAACAAAAACATTTCTCTAGACATTGCCAAGTGTCCCCTGTAGGACAGGATAGTCCTTGTTTGATAATCCCACATATAAGCTTTGTTCTAGTAAATTTGCTTGAGTATATGATTTGTCCCTAATTCAGGTATCCTTTAGACTATGCAGACATCACTTAGAAAATAAATAAATAAATAAATAGTTTAAAAAATAATAATGAATGCAAGATTTTATGATCAATGGAATGAAAACATAAGTATGCACATTCACAATTGAGGAATGAAACTTGTAATTTAATTTTTAAACAGATTTTCTTAAAAAGATGCTTCTTCAATTAAGTTTTGGAATGTCCTTGGTTGGCTCCCCGAAGATTCCATTTTATCACTTTTGCTTAAGGGAAGGCATTTTCAGAACCAATATGCTATTTGCAGTAGGTCTGTGAGTATTTGCTATATGGTTTAAGCAATTTAATCTTTTCAGATTTTGGCATCCCTCTAAACATGTCCGTACAGTGTTTTATTTCTGTGCATTCATTAGTTATACAATGTTGCTTAGGCTTGCAATTTCCTTGTGATGTCATGTACCTGAAGTTATTGCAAGGTGCCCATAGAAATCGATATCCTTGTTTCCTATGAATGTGATTAAATTAGAACAAGACCTGGGGGCAGAATGTGATATAGGCTTTTTCGACACACTTGATTTCAAAACTCCATGAGGGAGACGCCGCTTTTTTAATCGATCCTCTTGCCCTCTGCGAAGGACACTGCACACACGGTTTCTAGAGGGCACTTGAACAGGACTCGCAGCCTGAGAAGTGTGAGGGTCTCCTGGGCATTGTGGTCCCTAAACAGAAAGAACAGTATCTTTTAAAATAAGGAAAACGTAATGAAACATGGCAAGAGATGAGTAATTGCTCCAAAATTAGCCACTGTCCCTTATAAAGGATAAAACAGATTTGTTATTGAAAAATTATTAGGTGGCCTTTTAGTTTCTCATCTGAAGACCTTTTAATTTAAATATATATTTAATATATGTACCTTTTGTCTGTACTGTCATTTGCAATGATCTTCTCCCATTCCTTGGGTTGCCTCTTTGTTTTTTTGACTGTTCCCTTTGCTGTGCAGAAGACTTTGATTTTGATGAAGTCCCAAAGTTCATCTTCACTTTTGTTTCCTTTTCCTTTGGAGACATATCTTGAAAGAAGTTGCTGTGGCTGATATCGAAGAGATTACTGCCTATGTTCTCCTCTAGGATTCTGATGGATTCTTGTCTCACGTTGAGGTCTTTTATCCATTTTGAGTTTATCTTTGTGTACGGTGTAAGAGAATGGTCGAGTTTCATTCTTCTATATATAGCTGCCCAGTTTTCCCAGCACCATTTATTGAAGAGACTGTCTTTTTTCCACTGTATATTTTTTCCTGTTTTGTCAAAAATTAATTGACCATAGAGTTGAGGGTCCATATCTGGGCTCTCTACTCTGTTCCACTGGTCTATGTGTCTGTTTTTATGCCAGTACCATACTGTCTTGGAGATATTTGCAAATGACAGTACAGACAAAAGGTTGGTATCCAGGATCTATAATGAACTCCTCAAACTCAATACACACAAAAGAGGCAATCATATCAAAAAATGGGCAGAAGATATGAACAGACACTTCTCCAATCAAGACATACAAATGGCTATCTGACACATGAAAAAATGTTCATCATCACTAGCCCTCAGGGAGATTCAAATTAAAACCACATTGAGATATCACCTTACACCAGTTAGAATGGCCAAAATTAACAAGACAGGAAACAACATGTGTTGGAAGGGATGTGGAGAAAGGGGAACCCACTTACACTGTTGGTGGGAATGCAACTTGGTGCAGCCTCTTTGGAGAGCAGTGTGGAGATTCCTCAAGAAATTAAAAATAGAACTTCCCTATGACCCTGCAATTGCACTCCTGGGTATTTATCCCAAAGATACAGATGTCATGAAAAGAAGAGCCATCTGTACCCCAATGTTTATAGCACCAATGGCCACGGTCGCCAAACTATGAAAAGAACCAAGATGCCCTTCAATGGACGAATGGATAAGGAATATGTGGTCCATATACACTATGGAGTATTATGCCTTCATCAGAAAGGATGAATACCCAACTTTTGTAGCAACATGGACGGGACTGGAAGAGATTATGCTGAGTGAAATAAGTCAAGCAGAGAGAGTCAATTATTATATGGTTTCACTTATTTGTGGAGCATAACAAATAGCAGAGAGGAGAAGGGAGTTGGGGTAAATTGGAAGGGGAGGTGAATCATGAGAGACTCTGGACTCTGAAAAACAATCTGAGGGGTTTGAAGTGGCAGGGGGGGTGGGAGGTTGGGGTAGCAGGTGGTGGGTATTATAGAGGGCACGGATTGCATGGAGCACTAGGTGTGGTGAAAAAATAATGAATATTGTTATGCTGAAAATAAATAAATAAATAAGTCAATGAAAGCTACAAACTACAAAATAAAAATATATATATATTTAAATATATTAAATATACACACATATTTTTATCTATATCTTATCTATATCTATATCTTAGATGGCTTAAATTGTGCTTTCTGTCATAATACTAAAACAAAAAGAAAACGAAAAAAGAAAAACCTTCAAGCACCAGTATAATGTTTGCAGAAAGGCTTTTGGGAGCCAGGCAGGAAAATGTGTTGACCACGTGCCAGGCACAGAGAGAAAAAACTGACATGGACGGGAAAGGTAGCTCTTCTCTCAGGCATGTCAGTGGGGAACCCAAGGTCAGCCTTTCAGGGTGAAGCCAAGAGTGCGATTGATCTCTTCTTGGCAAACCGAAAAATATAACCAGAGAACAGCAGAATCACAGCTAATACTTGAATGATGAATTTAAAATTTCTTTTTTTAAAGGTTTTATTATTTTTATTTTATAAAGTGGGAGCAGTAGGAGGGGCAGAGGGAGAAGGACAAAATCTTAAGCAGGCTCCATGCTGAGTGCAGCGCCCAACACAGGACTCAATCTCACGACCCTCAGATCATGACCCTGAGCTGGAACCACGAGTTGGTCGCTTCACAGAAGATTGAGATTAAGAGTGCCAAGAACCAATTTCTACCTCCATCATAAAACCTGCCAAAATGTTTTCTATATGTGCCATGTATAATGCTTGTTGCTAGAAATGGTTTCCCTCTGCTATCAATGCCCCCATCATCCCTTAGTGAAGAGTGAAGGTCTGAAACACACTAGACTACTTGAGAAGAAATGGGCAAGACTCATCTGCAGAGAAGAACATGTGAGTAGGATCCAGGATCCAGAGGCCTGTTGGTAGATGAAAAAAGTACACATGGTTAATGCTCTGGAGATCGGGATATGACCGTTTAGAGTGATTTACGAGCAGAATGGCTCATGCATGTGATTTGTATTGATGGTTGGGAGGCCCAGAGTCAAATTCTCGTGCATGATTAAATCTGTGCAGGCTTCTACGCCAAGCGAGTCTGTGTCTCCCCTTCCCATGAGATCGGCCAGAGGAGCACACGGAAGTGATGCTGGTACACATGTGCATGTATGAGGTGTGAGTCTCTTCTCCTGTGACGGCTTCCACTATCTTGGTGAAGTAGGGGGCAGGGCCATTGGTGCAGGTGGATGTGCTGGGGGTTGAGGAAGGAGGAGACGATGGGGCATACTCGTGTGGGGAAGCAGCAGCTCTGTGGACCAGAGGAGCCTGAGGCAGACTGCCAGGACCTGCCTGCTCCAAGGCGTCATGGATGACACGAGACCCATCACAGGAGCTGTGTGGGTTTTCTCCGCCATGTTTGTTTCCTGAATGGAGGCACAATAAAGGTGGAGTGTTAGGCTTAATAACTCCGGGGGCTGTGGTTTCACCCAGCAGAAGCAAACAGGCAAGAGCAGAGCTTCAGGTTTGAAGGAGTCTGTGCTATGGAGGGGTTAGGCTTGGTCTGCACCCCTCTAGGGAAGGCCGGGGAGAAGCCATCACGGGTGTGGGGGATGGTTGGCCCATTCAGTGGAACTGAGGTCCCAGTGCCACCCAAAGCCATGTTGATGATGGAGGAAATTGGAGAGAATGACCTGGAGAAACAAAAGTATTGGACAGAGAGTGGGAGGCAGGATGTTGAGATGAGGGAGGGGTTCCAACTGTGTTCCAGAAGTGGGCCCTTCCCGGCCTTTCCTGTGGATACAGATGTGAGTCCGGAGGTCTGTGGTGACATCTGAGATTTTGCATTTTTAATAAGCTCTCCAGTGATGCTGGTGCTGGTGACCTGGGACCCCACTTTACGTGGGGACTGGGACTGGCTGTGGGAGCATGAGGCTGGGCTGTGGAGACTGGCACTGGAGAACCCAAGAGAATCCAGCAGGGGCTGGAAGAGCACATATATGTACCAAGATTTCCAAAGATTTCCGAGCCATGAGCTTCTCGGGGCAGAGCGTCAGTAGACTCAGAGCTGAGGTTCAGAAACGTGGGGCAGGGCAGTGAGGGACAGCAGGCGAGCTAGTCCACAGATGTGAGATTCAAGGCTGGGGGTTAGAGGAAAGCAAGTCAGAGCAGGGTCTAAAACCAGCCACAGAGGCCCAGCGGACATGACCCTTCCCCCTGCACAGGTGGCCAAGGCTCCTGAGGGTGTCCTGGGGGAGTTACTACAACACCAAGGTGACGGGAGGGAAGAATGAGGTCTTGCTGATGGGATTCCAGGGCATTTAGGGTTTCCTGAGGGAAAGACAAGGGGACAGAATCACAGGGAAAATTACAGAATGTGAGGGGTTGGCCAGGGGTCTGCAGTTTCTCATGGTGGGTGGCTGACAAGCGAAGGAGTGAGAGGAGTTCAGGTGGCGGTCATCTGTGAGTGCGGGAGACCTGGATGGGGAGCAGCGGTGGTGGGGCGAGCCTGTCGGTGGGGCCTGTCGGTGAGGCAGGGAAGGGCCGGGAAGGGACTTCTACCCAGGGCAGGGGCTCTCTCTCGAGGTCTTGCCACTTGGGTTTCCCCTTTAGTGTGTGTGTGTGTGTGTGCGTGTGTGTGTTTTCCTAATCACTTGAACCTACTTTTTAAAGAAGCCTCAATAAAGCAGTCACACTATCTGGGAACAAGCTAGAGTATGAATACCTAGAAGGAGCAGAATTAAGCTCTCCCAGTTCCTCTCAACAAGCAATATCATGGCGTGCTGAGACAACCCGGCTTTCTCGACCGACCTCATTACGTGCAGGTCGAAGGGGGGAGCCACTGCCTCTCAGCTTAGATCTGAAGTTGGGAATTTCAAATCAAAATGAAGAAAGGATCAGACATTTTGAAAACACTTGGGCGAAATGCACTCATGGTGCAAAAAGTCTGAATAGAATTGCCCTTGTGGTCACGGTATCACTTAAAACTGGGCCACGTCTCTTTGCCGGACGCCACAGGTCTTCAAGCTGCCTCACGGAAGGAGGAGGCTCCTGGGTCTCCATGAGGAAAGGCAAGAGTGCAGAAGCGGCTGAGCGGGGTCTGCCCCTATGAGAGCCGTCAAGGCCCCAGCTCGGCTGAGTCTGCATGAAGGACGCGAGTCGCTCCCGGGCGGGACGGGCTCAGGGCTCTCAGAATTCCCCATTCCATCTTTTCTCCGGGACTTGCTTAGGGTGAGTGTGTCTTCCGCTCCAGAAACACCACGGGGAGCTCAGCATCCCTATCGTTGCAGAGTGGAGTGAATTACTCACTGGGGAACCAGAGACCTCGGGGCCTCTCTGTAAGGGGGTTAACTACTGTAAGATTTGGGGTGTGTTTGGGTCATTTGGTGAAGAGCTCATGAAGCAGAGACTCACTCTAGCAGGACAGCTGTGTGATGGGCTAGCTCAGAAAGTCCCATCTGTGGAGAGAGCAGACTGGCCTCAGGGTCAGGACGTAACTGGGGAGAAGCCAGGGGCTGGGCGGTTTGCTGTTCTGTGGTTAGTATAGTGACTGTTTCTACCTGTGTTCAGATACATAATGAAGGGTCCTTGTCTTGTCTCACTTTATTATCATCTCAGAGTGACCTTGTCTGACCTTGTCTGAGATGATGTCCAGCAGGAGAACCCAGTGACTGCCACACTGAGCCCTCCTTCCAAGTCCCCAGGTGTCGGGGGCTGGTTTCCTTCTCTGATGGTGGCGACCTGACCCAAGAGAGATGCTCTGTTCAGCCTGGGCTGTCTCCACACTGTCCATTTCGGGAGATAGTCTGAGAATTCTTCCAGCTGCTTGTGAGGGTGTTTGTGTAAAAGGGATATTAGACTCGATGGGTTTGGACTATGACTTTCCAGTGTTTTGGATCTTTCGCACAGGGGCCTCCATTTGCTTTCTTGCCTCTGGCCACACAGATGTGTGCACTCTGGGCTTCACAGAGGTGAGGGTCCTGGGGAGGAGCGCCCACCCTGGCATCCAGGTAAGCCTCGGGACATGGCCTCCTCCCCTAACTCCAGCTTTACCACCGGCTCCCAGGGGGGAGTTCATGCTGTGGGACTAGATGCAGCCATGGAAGCACCCACTCTGACCCTGAAGTGCCTGACTCTCCTGGGGCATGGGACCCGGGCTCAGTCAGTGCCGGAGCAGGTGACCGGGAGCAGGGGCAGCACATGGTTCCAGGCAGCTTGTAGGTGGTGGCTCTGTCCTCGTGGGCAGCTGTTTGTACGGGAGCTGCCCGCTTCCCACCTGGAGACTGCCCTTGTGGCATCCAGTGACCATTGCTCTCATTAATTCAACTCCTGAATTCAATGACTTGAAATTATCCTCATTGGCAGCCCCCACCCCAGGCACACCACAGGGCAGGTGGGCGAGGGTCCAGGTGGAGGTCAGTGCAGGAGCCCCAATCCCTCAAGGGGCAAGTGGGAGAGCCTCAAGTTGGGAGCCTGGGGGCACAGTGAGCCTGGAGGGGCGCTGGAAGCCAAGGATTTGTCTAAGGATTCTGGAGAACAGGGTCAACCCTAGAGGGTCTTCTCGTATTTCCAGAGGAGCTGAAAACCATTACTGAATAAGCACAGGTTCTGCTTATCCCTAGATGCAGGCCTGGGTTTGCCCAAAGGCCTGGTTTGGCCACTTAGAGAATGAAGACCCAGTTTCAAGGGTTCGGTGGAAGAGTGAGGTCACGCTGCACCTGATGCATGCGGACTGAAGAGAAGCCACATCTGGGCACGGCTGGGGGCACCCACATCGGCAGCACTACCCCCCCAGCAGCAGCCCTCCCACAGCCCAGCTGGGGGGGTTTGGAGGCAGACTGAGCCCCGAGACGGCCAGAAGACAGGGACGCTGCAGGGGGCGGGCCAGAGATGAGGAGCACTCGGGTGTTTGCAGGCTCCATGGGAGGCCATGGTCAGCTGCGGGTCGGCCATCCCAGCACTTGCTGGGACTGCAGGAAGCTGCTTGGTCTGTGTTCACCCACCGGCGCTTGTGTCTGACCACGTTAGTGTCACTATTTAAGCCGTTTCAGGAGAAAGTCACTGAAACAATTTTGATTACCCCCTAGGAAAATAGCCAATTTGCTTGTAGGTAGGACGGCCAGTTGTCAGGTTTTCTAGTGGTCTTTGCAACATATTTTGGAAATCCCTCACTTTGTAAGATTTGGTGGAAGGCCCAGGCCTCCTGGGCTCTGACCCTGAAGTGCCTGACTCTCCTGGGGCATGGGACCCGGGCTCAGTCAGTGCCGGAGCAGGTGACCGGGAGCAGGGGCAGCACATGGTTCCAGGCAGCTTGTAGGTGGTGGCTCTGTCCTCGTGGGCAGCTGTTTGTATGGGAGCTGCCCGCTTCCCACCTGGAGACTGTCCTTGTGGCATCCAGTGACCATTGCTCTCATTAATTCAACTCCTGAATTCAATGACTTGAAATTATCCTCAAGTCCCTTATTAAGTTTCTGTCTTGAAGATCAGAGTCCAAATTTACACGGAAGTGATGAAGCTAATAAACTTGGAATCTGCGGATGGATTTGTGACTTGTCTGTTCTCATCTCTGTGTTGTTATTGGATTCCTTCCGTGCCTGCAGGATTCTGGTTCAGCATCTCCAGTGGGGAGCTCTGTGCATCCGACAAGATAGGGGTTCAAGGTTTGATACTATCTTCTTTATCTACAGCACTTGGCTCCTCTCCCAGGAAAAAAAACTTCTTGCTGCTCCCATCACCCCCACAGCTTCCTCCTTGGACTGCGCCCTCTGTTTCCCTTCTGGGCACCCACCCCCTCTCCTCTCCAGCATCCAAACATGCCCACGCTTCAAGGCTCAGCCCCAGTCCTATTTCTGCCTCGTGCTAGTCACCAGCAACACTGAGCACCCGCTTCTCTGTCGTGTTTATTATATTCGCGGGTCACGTGATGTAAAAGGAATATTAAATGGTCAAACCTCTGGATTCCTGTTTCTGGGGAGATACTTGATCGTGTCATCTGTAGGACTGTGGGATCAACTTCAGCAGTAAGAATCGCCTCCTACAAACAGAGGCATGGAAGAAAGCACTTCTCCTTCGGCAGGGCTTAGAGGGCTTGCATGGGGGTCAGAAGGAAGCAGCACCAGAAAGGCCAGCCAGCAAGAACTGCACCCCAGCCAGGAGGGCTGCTTGTCGGACGGGAAGGACCAAGCACACAAGGAAACAGATGGAAGAGTGTCACAGCTGAGACAGGCCTCATACCTAAAGTCTGTATTTTAAACAAAAACGTAACAAAGCAAGTGCTTTGTGGGGTTATTGTACCTACCATAAAGCAGAGACACCTGCCTGGCCAGGTGACAGAGACAGGCCAGCTCTCTGACGACAGTGACGGGAAGGAAGCCCCACAGTGTGCCTTCCTGGCTAAGGCTAAGGAGAGGAGAAGGGGACAGACAAAGAGCATCTGGTCCATCCGTGTGATGGGACAGTACATGATTCTCAAATGACTATTACAGATCCGCATTTATCAGCACTGGGAGGTCTTGGAAAGACAACGTTGGGGGAGAAAGTCTGCTGCATGACGTCGCACCCAGTATGAGTTCGTTTGAAACCTGTGACAGAATTACCAACCATACTGTAGATGGACATGTGTATACATATACATATATAGAAATCTATACATATATAGAAATGTGTGAGACCACGAACGAGGGGATTATATACCATATTCCCATCTCCCAAATAGAAGGGTATAAGGAGTATTTCAACTTTATCAGACCATTTTATGTCTATAATTTAGAAAAATGGAAGCAAATATTACAAAATCACATGCCTTTCCTTCTGGGTAAAAAGTACATTATATTAAGCTCTGTACTTTTTATGAATACTAATTTTTTTCATATAATGATTATTAGAATCCCATTTTACTTCTCAAAGTGATTTTTTTTTTAAATAGTTAGACTTGAGCCTCTGGAGTGTTCGGCACAGAGCTCTGATCTTGAGACAAATGGAAATCAAGACTTCACAGTGAAGTGGGATGGGAAGGCAGACCCCATCTGGATGAGGACCCCTGAGGTGGAAATTAATAAGCACATTTACCCATGACTCTGCAAACTTCTGAAGACTTTAGCCATCCACCAGTAACCACTGCTAGGAATGACTTAAAGGAAATTTCCTGAGGTCAAAGATCTCATTTTCTGGTGAGGAGGTGATTTAAAAAAGTAAAAACAAAACAAAACAAAACAAAACAAAACACCACTAAATATGCATGAATTAAATTTTAAAAGTTTAAAATTAGGGTTTTTTTTAAGAAATAGTAAATTATGAGATTTCCCTGGTGAATTAAGTACTGCATTCTCCCCTTCTCTGATGGGCAGCACTGAAAAACATAAAGAGTAAAATAAAATAAAGCCTTTTCCCCTTACTACTGCCTAGGTTGGTTCCCTGTGATCCCAATAACAGTGTGGGATGGGCTTTGCCTCTCCTCGTGTGCTGGGACCTGAAATGGACATCTCAAGGTGGAGGTGGTTCCAAGAGTCAGGGGGAGGAGAGGTAAGTGTGCCCCGTGGAGCCTCCTGGTGCCCACTTCCATGGCGGTTGTGGTAGGAAAGGGCAGGAGCTGTGCTGAAGATGGCCGACTGCATGCCACGGGAGATCAAATCGGGTGAGATACTGGGGCTGAGAGGGTTTCCGTCTCCAGTGCTCCCCTGCCCTCCCCACCTCAGATAACTTCCATCTGCTCTCTCTTCCCTTTTCACAGAACCTGCTCTGCTTGGGATGATGAATGGCCTCTCTGAAGCTTAATCCAAGCATAGCTTTCCATCATTTTATGACATCCAGGCAGCATTGAATAGCACTGACCATTACCTTCTAGAATCTTCTCTGCCGCTAAGCTTCCATGGTTCCTCATCCCATTGGTGTTACTGCGACCTCTACGGTCCCATATATTCCGATGTATCCTGAGTGTCTGTCCTAAGCCTGGACCTTCTGTCTCAGTTGCAAAGCCCTGCAGACCACGTGCTGGGCATGTCCATGGAGCTTACGAGGGGACAGAGCTCTGCCCCACCCCCTCAGCCCCATTCCTGAGGCTCAAGCTGAACTTTGGACAGGCAGCCATGGAGGAAGCTGATGCCCAGTGATCTCGGATGCTCTGAAGGTGTGGAAATAATCAGACAAGGGAAACCCTGGCCATCTCTTGGCAGGTGGTGGCTGGCAGGGCCACCAGATCCTGAATTCACTTACTGAAAGTGTAACAGTCCAATCAGGTTTCGAAACACAAAGCACAATTCAGTAAGAAGCTCTTCATAAGAATCACATGGACGGACAAAGTCACATTGAAATTAAATGGACAGAGATAAAGTTTACAGGATACAATGTTAACATTTGCTGAAAGAAGTTGGTCTGAAGAACTGAGACCCAGAAGAACAAAGTCATAGCCAACAAAGAAGATGTGTCAAAACATTATGAACTGGGCACCTGGGTGGCTCAGTGGGTTAAGCCGCTGCCTTAGGCTCAGGTCATGATTTCAGGGTCCTGGGATCGAGTCCCGCATCGGGCTCTCTGCTCAGCAGGGAGCCTGATTCCTCCTCTCTCTCTGCCTGCCTCTATGCCTACTTGTGATCTCCCTCTGTCAAATAAATAAATAAAATCTTTAAAAAACAAAAAACAAAACATTATGAACTAAGCCATGGAGGAGACACGGAGTGCAAGTGCTTCCTGGTGTGCAAATAGGTCTTGAGGGAAAGAAAGCAACTATAACATGTTGTAATTATAACATTCACAATATATATTATGTAATATATAACATAATCATAGCAATAATAGTAATAATAACACAACATTTATGTGACATATAAATATAACACACACTTTTCAGAAATGCACTAATTAAATCGGAGGAAAATGAGCATTCATGTTGAGGACACAAATCATTTAATCAACAAGTCCCATTTCATGAAGATACATTAGGTAGTACCTTACAGAGAACATGCATCCTCTGTGTGTCCATAAATTTATAATTTATAAAAATTTATAATTTATAAATAATTTTATAAAAAATTATAATTTATAATTTATAAAAATTCATCATATACCTCCATAACAAAACTTATTAAAATGCCAAAGCAGAAATTCCACTGAAGAAATCGGAAAATAAAATAAATAAGTGGAATAGAAGCAGATAAGAGGAGGATATAAATACACGGAAGAGCTGAAAACAGAACAAAAATAGAATAGTTGTCACCAAAATATGGGTTTCTGAAAATATCTAGGGAGTAAATAAGACTGATTTGGTTAATGACTAAAACAAGATGAGGGGAAAATGTTTTTTTGAAATAAGAAGAGAGACAGAAAAGAAAGAATAAAGGATATTTCTTGGCAATAAAATATAGTTTTTCGGGATCCATAATGGTCTGGTGACACAGGAATACACGTACTGCACAGTCCCAGTGGAGGGGACTTGACTCGGTGGGTAGCTGACGGCCTTGTGAAGGCGACGAGACATCTGCTCGGCTCGGCCCTCTCTTTGGCAGACTGAGAAGGCCGCCGAGCCTCACGGGGCGCCACACCCACCGCTGGGTCTGACTTGGCCACCTTAGGTCTTCCTGCAGGAGCCTGGCCACCGAGGACTGGTATTTCTCCTTTGTCCGCTTTACAATTTTCATTAAGCCAAACAAAGTAGTCCCGAACGGTGGAATCCGAGAGGGATTTAGAATCCATTTGTAGGCGATGAGGCCGGAGGGGCTTCTGTTGTGTTCCTGCCCTACAGTCCTGAGAATCCCTCAAAATCCAGAAAAAGCACTCCCGTGTTCTGGAATGCACACTTCAGATCAGACTGATTTTACTCTCTTCAGCCTCCTAATCTCCTCAGCAGGATCTGCGAAGGCAGGCGGAACCCTGGTAGACGGCGCTGAAGGCAAACGTGATCGCCTCTGCGGCTTAGCAGGGTGTTCGGGGAGAAGAGCGACTGTGCCGTCTCATGTACGGAGTGAGAGTGGGGCAAAGTCCTTCCTACACTTACTCCGTCAGCGGCGCCGGCTTCACTCACCCTGTCTGATCACATACGAATTCGAGCTGGATTTCCCCTTTACCTCGGCACATCTATCCATCTAGCTAAAGGCCCCGCAGGACAGCACGCCTGTGCTCCTCTCCGCAATTTCGGTCACTAGGCAAACACTTTTCTGCCAAGGAAGGAGGAACGTTAACCGTGACCTTGAGAACACGCTCCCCCGACCTCGTTCATAAAACAGGGGTAACGGTACCTCGTTTCCGGAGTCAGCGTCCAACACTCAGAGGCAATTCAATGAGTGACTGATTCATTGCATGTTCCCCGTGACCCTGACTTCGGAATCTTTCTAACCAGAATCTTCGAGTCACTGGTTTCTCTACCAATCATTCTAATGTAGAGCATTTCCTCATGACTTTGAGTCAGAAACAAATCTTTTAACTGATATTTAAAAATCATCCCTTCTCATAAAATGTTGAATCCATTTAAAACATGGTGGTTGAATGTATTCCCTTTAAAGAGGGAGCAAAAGGACTTCTCCAAATGTCTGAGTCACTTTGGCATTGACTTCATACCACCCAAGTACGAGGGAAATTTACTGCATTTTGCTCAACCAGCGTGCATCTGGCAGTGCTGGGGATTCGATTTCGTCTTCTGGCTTTACTGAGGACCAGCGACAGGTAACACCGGAGTGTGCTGAGGGTACAGTGTGGTGACGAGGCCGCAAGCGCGCGGAGGGAGTATCTTCACCGTCGGGATAACCAGCGCGGGGAGGGAGTATCTTCACCGTCGGGATAACCAGCGCGGGGAGGGAGTATCTTCACCGTCGGGATAACCAGCGCGTGGCACCTCACCATCCATCTAATCCGTCTTCTCCTTGTTTGCAAGGCTCAGTCCTGCCTACACTCCCTAGTTTTACTTTTCAGCTACAGAGGTTGTCACAGTGGCTGCTTGAAGTGGATTCACAGCAGAAGCAGGATTGTGTGCCAGTTAGCCCTGCATCAAGCCTCTCGTCATTATAGTATGTGTAGCCTCTCCTTATAGTTAAGAAAGGCCCCACAAGCAAAACAACTAAACTAACAAATATCACATAATTATCTCTGACCCCTCGTATAAACACGTATCCTCTGTGTCTGCTGCATCAAGAAACACTGCTGTTTTCTTCTCAGTGAGCCCGTGTGCATTTTGTGGCAGAAACCCTTCAGTGAAGGACTTCGCAGCCCCCGTGTGTTTCTGACGCCCTCTGCTCTTCTGTAAAGAGGCAAGAAAAGAAAAATGTATGCACTCGTTCAACTTGAATTCTTAACCACCAGAAAAAAAAAAAAATCTTAGACTTTTTTTTCCCTTTGTAAAGTAAGTAGAACTTGCAAAAACACAGAATTTGGCAATTAAAAAAAAAGCATAGTGATTAGTTTTTGCTTTTGTTTTGGTTTTTCAAGGAAACAGGCATGTATCGAAATGTAATAAAAGCCAAGACTGCTTTACTCACTTTTTCAAGATGGTCTCATTAACTCAACCCAACTGTTTTATTTTAGGAAAATTCTGCTTGCTCTTTAAATGCCAGTTTCTTGTTCACTTCCGATTTCCCTTTGTCAGCATATCTGGAACAACTTTTTTGGAAGTTGGGCTAATTTCATTCTCCAGTTCAATTAAACTAGCATTATCACAGAGCTAACTAGGGCCACCGGCAGCACCAGTCACAAAAGCTTCAAAAGTAGCCGGTGCTGCTGTCACTAACCGTGAGACGTGGCCTGAGAGCAGACAGGATAGCATTTACGAAGGTCGGCGGGGCATCAGAGATGCCATCAATACGCTCCTGGCAAGAATTACGGCGTCTTAATTGCTGACCGAAAAAAGAGATGATGAAGCATTCTGTCTTGTGGCGTCTTTTTATAATCAACTGGTCAGATCATGAGATGCGCACAGATTGATGGTGACCTAAAGATAATTAAATTGCATTTGATTGGGTCATTATTTGAGCTAGAAATTGAGATATGGGGTCCAGAGTCCACCATTTGCCTTGTGAGTGAAAATCCCCCAGATCTTGGGTCTCTAGGTGTCGTGGGCTTTGGAAGGTGGACTTTCGGACCTACCCCAGACAGACCTGGGCCGCCCAAGAATTTAAGGCTGCCCCATCACTTGCCTTATGATGTCCAAGGTAAGCCACCAATGACATTATAAAAGGACTGTTACTTTACACACAAGGACACAGTGAGGCCATCACGTGATTGTCAAGATACAATTATTGAAATTATGGTTTGACTTTGAGTGTTTGACTTTACAGCTTGTTCTCAGTCAGCTGTGCTGTCAGCCTCATGTTGGGAATCTATTTCCATGACTATTTAATACGGATGCTCTATCAAGTAGCCCATGTTTTATGTAACACACTTTTTAAGAATGTGTCTTTTCTCAGAATGATGGCTACTTTTCTAAATGTGCACATATGGCTCCACTGAGAGCCTTCGAAGAATTTAATGTTGAAAGTTTCACTATAGCTCAAAATATTTTAAACATCTTGAAAAAGTAAATGGAGCACTAATGCATAAATAATTCAGACCTGTTTTAATTAGACACAATTTTGAAAGCTGGAAAACCCCACATTATATTAGTATTTACTTGTTTGGGAGAGGAAAGAAGCTGCTGTGGCCCAGTGCCAGATCGTAGACAGTTGTGTACCAGCAGACGGCAACTACACTGAACTGCTTGCAAGGAAGCCAAGGTTCCTGGAGGAGGAGGGGGGTAGGATTCAGGACACACGCCTCGAGCTGCAGCTCTGCACGGTCTGACTCAGGACAAGAGATGGTGAGGTAGGTTAGGGATGAGACAGGTCATGACCTAGATGCTATAAATACAATGTGGAACAGACGACACTGGCTCTCACATGTATATTTTCAAGAAGGTAACTGAATGAGAAAATAGTTAAAAAAAAATATGGTGGCTTTTGTTTGTATCTATCACTTTGTTTGTATCTATTCAGACGTAGATTAGATATATACACCCAGACACAGGCATAAGCCTGGGTGAATGGCCACATGCATAAGCATCTCTCATGATTAATAATTTTAAATATACTATATAAAATAATACACCATCGCTACGTCAAAATATTACAAGTGAAAAGATAACTAGCGCAGATACCTAATTTTACCCTGGCTCCCCAGCCAGCATTTCGATTAAAACGTTGGATAATCTGAGGCTAAAGCATTGTTTTCTCAGGCCAAATTGTAATTTCATCTATTATATTTAATCAACTAAAACAGGATTCATTTTAAGGCTTATTTTATTTACTGTAAGAAAGAAAACAGGCTGCCAATTAACGTAAAGCACGCCATCGATTTGAGGACAATCTGATTTCACTGATGATTAAGTGGGATAAAAATGTGTCTCTGTGAACTGAAGAAATCCAGCGTCTGTTACACAGCTGGTTCGGTGGGAAGCAGACGCTGACACGGGGATCAGCGGTCAGCGTGAGCACTTGCCATCAGCACCTGCACGGGACTGAAGGAGGCGGGTTTGGCTGGCAGGAGCGAGACCCCGAGTGGTGAGCTCTTCACAGCCAAGACCTCCCCTGTCATCCAGGGAGCTCTGGGGCTGGGCACAGAAGGGGGCACTCAGAGCTTTCCTCAGTTGGAAGAGGACCAGCCCCAGACCAAGGGCATTGGGGAAAGGCTGCAGACATTTTTGGTTCTCAGAATGGGGGTGAGAAAGCTACTGGCTTCTAATGGGCTGCTAATATCCTTCCCTTCATGGGACAGCCCCCAACCCAAAGAACTTGTCAGTGCAATGACAGTAGTGCTAAGGGTAGGAAACCATTCCTGCCTGGGCCATGGTGGGGCTGGGAAGTGTGGGGCAGGGCTCTGTTGCACACCACAGCAGGCATTACACTGTCCATCTTCCAAAACCTTTGGTTGCTAGAAAATCAGATTCAGGCAGCAAATTAGGAAAAAAAGAGAAAAAAGACAGTTTCTGATTTTAAAAGCACTACCAATATAGAAAGAGTGTAGTTTTTATTACAATGGAAGGCCATTAGGGATCATGCATAAAGAATATCTTTCTTTTATGAAACACCTGTTGCTCCAATGTAAGTTGGAGGCAGGGATTTCCACAAAAAACTGAAACTGACTGGTTCTGCTGCCCTTGCCCAGCAGGTCGTGGGCAATACATCTTGCCATGAGCTGTTTGATCACAAATGTTCATGAATCACGGTCCTAAGAATGGAGTTCCATCGCCTCATTAGAGATTAGACCTTGCAGGACAACTAATAGCCTTCATCGAATGGTATTTCCAAGTATTGTTTACCTGTATTCCACACCGCCGGGGTCATGGTGAGTTTCAGACCACCATGAATCAGCTGTCCCCAGTGTCTTGCCTGGATCTCCAGACAAGGCATTTCTCAGTGTCAACATCACTGGATTATCAGTTCAAATAATCCCACAGATTGTCCTAGAGTGTGAGACGTCATAGTTCATTATTGTTGTATGAAGTATATGTGGTATGTGCACATTGAACATGTTTATGCTGGTGATAAAGACAGAATTTTCACACACTTCAACTAATTAAGAGAGTAATTAGTTACATTACACAGGAAAAATCCTGGGCTTTGTTCTGAAAGTGAACCTGAGCCAGTCACCCCTGGAGTTAGTTATAAAGGAAAGAAAAACAAAAGAACAACAATAAATGTAAAGAGTTATTTATAGCAGGGAAAGTTTTATTAACATTGTACTTTATGTATTTTTTTTTTTTTAGATTTTATTTATTTGACAGACAGAGATCACAAACGGGCAGAGAGGCAGACAGAGAGAGAGAGGAGGAAGCAGGCTCTCCACTGAGCAGAGAGCCCGATGCAGGGCTTGATCCCAGGACCCTGAGATCATGGCCTGAGCTGAAGGCAGACTTTAACCCACTGAGCCACCCAGGCGCCCCCTTTATGTATTTTTCATTGAAGAAGAGTTGACACCCAGGTTACCATTAGTTCCAGGCACATGACACGGTAATTCTGTAAGTGTATGCCTTACGTTGTGTTTACAGATATAGCTACCGTCTGTCACCATACAGCCCTGGTACGATGCCATTGACTACACTCCCTATGCTGTTCCTGTCATCCCTGCAACCACAGGGAAGTCACTCCCGCTCCCCCTCACCCATTTTGCCCATTCCCCCATCCCTCTCCCCTCTGGCAACCATCAGTTTGTTCTCTGCATTTATGGGTCCACTTCTAGTTTTTGTTTGTTTATTTGTTTTTGAATTCCATCTGTAAGTGAACTCCTGTGGTCTTTGTCCTTGTCTGTATGACCTATCTCCCTCAGCATAATACCCTCTAGGTCGACCCATGTTGTTACAAATGGTGAGATCTCACCCTTTTTATGGCTGAGTAGTATTCCATCACAGACATATTTAATATATTATACCTTCCTTACCCATTCATCTATGGATGGACACTTGGGCTGCTTCCATATCCTGACTATTGTAAATAATGCTGCAATGAACATAAGGGTACACATATCTTTTTGGATTCATGTTTTCATTGTCTTTTGGTAAATACCCATTAAGAGAATTATGGATCCTATAGTATTTCTACTTAACTTTGAAGGGAACCTCCAGACTGTTTTTCTGAGAGGCTGCACCAATTTGCATTCCCACCAACAGTTCCCATTTCTCCACATCGTTGACAACACTTGTCATTTCTTGTGTTTTTAAGTTTAGTCATTCTGACACGTGTGAGGTGATGGTGGTGACGAGGTGATGGTCTTATTGGGGTTTTGATTTATATTTCCCAAATGGGAAGTGATGTTGAGCATCTTTCATGTGTCTCTTGTCTTTCATGTGTTTCTTGTCTTCTTAAAAAAAAAAAAAAAAGTCTGTTCAGCTCCTTTGCCCGTTTTAATCAGATTATCTGTTTCTTTGGTGTTAAGTTGTGTACATTCTTTATCTATTTTGGGTATTATCCCCTTATTAAATATGTCATTTGTGAGTACCTTTTCCCATTTAGTTGGTTGCCTTTTCTTTTTGTTGATGGCTTCCTTCACTGTGTAGAAGCCGTTTGTTTTGATCCCAGTAGTTTCTGTCTGCTTTCGTTCCCTTTGCCTGAAGACACGTGTCTAGCAAACTGTTAGCTAAGGTTGATGCTAAAGAGATTATGGTCTATGTTTTGTTTTGTTTTTTTCCTGGGAGGTGTATGGTTTCAAGTCTTACACTGAGGTCTTTTTTTTTTTTTTTTTTAAGATTTTATTTATTTATTTATTTGACACAGAGAGAGAGAGAGAGCACAAGCAGGGGGAGTAGCAAGCAGAGGAAGAAAGAGAACCAGCCTCCCCACTGAGCAGGGAGCCCAATGCAGGACTCTAATCCCAGGACCCCAGGACCATGACCTGAGCTGAAGGCAGACCTACTGAGCCTACTAACCTACTGAGCCACCCAGGTGTCCCACATTTAGGTCTTTAATCCATTTTGATGAAAATTCCTGAACATATCACGTTTATTTTGAAGCCTAATAACATGTTTATTTGGTGAGACGAAAGCAGTAAACAAGGCTGGTCGCCTGGATCCCCCAGCCTGACTTGGAGCAGGGACTGCCGGTGAAATGACCCCTCATAGGCTCCAGTAGGGCCGCCCCGCCCAGGCACAGAGCACAGCAGCTAGCAGCACCCCTTGTAAGACTGGAGAAGGGAATGGTGTCCCTGACAGTGGGGCAGTCTTCAGCCCAGCGAAGCCTAGTGAGCACGAGCTCCTACTGGGCTCCAATAAGATGGACTCCAGCAGGTGCTGTCCTGGGACTCTCCATAAGGACTCATTGCCCTAAGCACGAGCCAGTTTTCAAGAAACAGGTTTCAGTTTCCAAAAGGCTGTGCCCTGAAGAGCAACTCCCCTCCAGGCCGTCCTGCTGTGGGCCGCCTCGCCTCACGCGAGGCTTCATTTCTACATCCTGGTTTTGGTTATCGAAATAGGGTCTGCCCTTGCGGGTACTATTAGTGACCCTGGAAACTGCTCGCCCGCAAAATAACTCACACCCGTTCCTTTCCTAGGGCACCTCTGTGGGGAGTCCCATGCATTTGGTCACAAAAGGTATTGTGCAATGTCTTCCAAGGCTTTCCCATCTATGACGTGCTTTTGTATCTCCGTGGTGTTGTGGTTTTCATTTTATCAGTATTAGCTTGATTTTTTTTTTAATTGCAGTACTTGCGTGCCCAGTTGAATGTTCAGGATGTTTCGACCATTTCTGGAGTGTTGGCAAGCCTGTGTCCACAGGTGCGTCCTGCCTTCTCACTGGTGGGATTATAGAACACGTAAGACGTTTGTGACTAACAAGCCCCACTTACATTGTGCGTCTCTGTATCCCGTGTTCTTCACTTATGGGACTTCTCCTGGGCAGATGCGCATTCTGAGCATAGGAAGGCCATGCCCCTACTGTTTTCCGAGCAGGAGGGCAAGTACACAAGGACCAGAGAGAACACATGAGCAGTTCATGAAGAACTGGGGTCTGTTTTGTATCGATAATTTTAACCTGAAATGTAATGTCTCTTTGTTATTTATTACAATCCCATTTGATCTATTTCTATTCCTTTCTGGAAATTAAAACCCATCATTTATGTCACTTATTACATAATAATTCAATCGGTATGTTTTTAAAGAGGCATAATATAAAACCATTTCTATATCAGCAGAGCAAGCTGCAGTGGCGCTGCTCACGGCATGTCGACAAATCTCTTCTGCGGAAATTTTCTTGAAAACCTTCATTTTCATGAGTGCGGTTATGAACGATCCTTGTTTTGTTTAAAGGAAGAAAAGGCACTGTGGGGTGTGAAGGGATTATTCCTCTTTGTCAAGACTGTTTCGAAGTCCCCATGGGACCAGCCCGTGTCTGAGCTGCTGTGAAGGCTGCAGCCGCTTCTGGAAGGAGCAGGGTTTTCTGTGATGAGACAGAGGAGAAGGCCGCCGTCCCTAGGGCTGCTTGGGCTGAAAAAGGTGAATTTTGAATACAGTCAGAGGAACCTTCAGGCGCCGGCATCACGCGCCTGTGCACGGACCTCCCAGCTCGGGGGGATCCTTCTCCCATAAGACCCCTGTGCGCCCAGTCCCTGGAGCTGGCGGGGCCGTCCCTCTCCCTCGGACCTGCGGAGCTGGAGATGCCACCGCTGCTCCTTGCGCCGTTTCCTGTTGATGGAAAACAAACCTCAAATCCAATGCGGTTACTTTCGCTTGTCCCTTACAAGAAATTTGTCATGTTTTGGGAACTAAGAAATCTTTGTTTCCCCATGAAGGGTTGTCGTGATTCCCTGAAAGTCCGTTGGACCAGGATTTAAACTCTCAAGTCACCACAGGAGTTCACCTGTGTCTTCACTGTGTTTAAGCTTCGTTTGCCCCTTCATAATCAGTTTTTAAATAGCCGCGTTGTTTTAAGTCATTTCAATGTGATTTGTCTTTTGTGTATGGTGTCTTAGGGTCTCGGGCTCTTTGTTTGTTCTTCTGGGGAAGGAGGGTAGATCCCTGGGACCGGGGGAGCTGCTCTCCTGTGGCAGAGCCGCAACCAGCATACGGACAGGAGGAACCAGAAGCTGCCGGGAAGCACAACCTCAGCTATGTGGTGCTTGCCCTTCCCAGACACGAACGGTCATGGCCGGCCCAGCCCTGGCCCCAGGGACTGTGATACATGTCCTCTCCCAGGATGTCAGGAAGACTGTTGCTGGTGCCTGGGACCTAAGGGTTACAGTAGCCTAACTGCACACTTTTTGCAATTTTCCATAGCTGAAGAATTCAGGGCTCCCACTGCTGTATATGGCCCTGTGGCTTTTGTTTGGCTGATGTGGAGATGTGAGAGAGGGCAGGGAAAGTTCAAGGCTGGGCTTCGGACTGCTCTTCTCTCCGTCTGGCTTCGGGTTACAAGGCTGGGTGGAGGCAAGTTTCATTTTCCAGATCCAAGGACACGGCTGGTGTCACCCTCTCTGTGTCCTCTCCCTCAGAACATGGGCCTTTGGAAAACACAGAACACCTGGGGTTAACCCGTGGCTCAAAGGCAGAGTGTTTGACACTGTTGCAAAAACTATATGATAACGAGTAAATTTTCAATAAAATAGAACAACCACTTGTGGTTTTTTGTAAACACTTTACAGTAAACTAAACAAGTTTTAACAAACATTGCTCTAGTTTGGCCATGATTCCCAAGTTTGTGGAATTTAGGGCAGAAGTTAGGGAGGTGAATGGTTTCAAAGTGTTTCTCCATACTGCATCTATGCTTTTCTTACCATACGGCCATCCCATAATTTATATTTACATTTCAGTGATGCACAGCAGATCACATCAAACTAGAATCTAGGAGAACAGAACAACTCATACCATCGTCATCATTTCTTAGGTTAAAACAATGTATGCCAGTTGTACAAAGCTGTATGGTGTGGAGGGACAAGCAATATTTTGTTCAAACCTGCCATTTTCTGCCCAGCATTCTTTTCTAGAGTTATACTCTTAAAATCCACTACACTGGGCAGTCTTGTGCATTTTTGTCAACATCCTCTTGCAGGGCAATCCTGGCAATGAAGCGCCTGTGTCGCAAGGCACATAGGGTTCGGTCGTCTTTCCAAATCACCTTCTCCAGAGCTCACACCACGGACACACTCTAGGTATGTCAGACTCTCTCCAGGGCTCCCGTTGCCCACCGTTCAGGATCACTCAATGACAAAGCAGCGTTTTTTTTCCCCTTGTGAGAGTCTTCCTTGCCTATCTTGAATCTTTGTTTAAAATACAACATTAATAAAGACAATTTATATTCTAGGAAATTATTTAGCCCAAATTGTGTCAAAGCCATTCAAGCCATATTTTTCAGCGTTGTGAGTTTGTTAAATTAGCATTTATTAATTAGAGCTCTGAGTAGGGTGTTGGATGGAAAGCCACAGTTCAGCAAAACCACGAGGGAGAGAGCAGCCGTCGAGACCTGAGGGGTCAGAGGCCCTGGAGGAGACCTGCGGCTCCTTGGAAGGGCCACCAAGGGAGGCCAGGCAGGGCGCAGGCAGGAGCCCAGCAGCCATGGGCATGAGCCACGATCGGCGTCTGAGGGCAAGGGCTTTTGGAATCCCAGAGCTGAGGCCACATTGGTCAATTCCTTTGAAAAAGAGTGGGGTTTTGGTAAGCTCTGGGCGGGTGAATACCCAGCCTTTGTCCCCTCCCTGCCGCCTTTTCTAGTGTTCACTGTGGGTTATGCTGACTCCTGAACTCAAAGCTTTTTGATCCACTCAGTGAGTCTCAGAATTCAGTCATCAGAAATGGCCAACAATAACTATTTTGAAATATCAAATGGGAATTACAGCTGCTAGATTATTTGGGAAAACCTGTATGCTATAGGACAGTTCTTGGCAGCCCAGTCTCGGGAATACCCTGGTTATGCTTCCAAGCGAGTGGCTGGGAACATGTTTGCAATGAGGTATTGCTTTTATCCAAGAAAGAACTGAGCTATTTCCATGGGATGGTTCATCATGGTGGTGTTGAAATGCTCTGGACCATTGATGACATACCTCAGAATGCATCTTCCCAATAAGGCTTGTACCTCTTCCTTCCTCTCCATCCTGTCAACAGTCCTGGACAAACAATGTTGTGGTCTAGCTTTAGAGAGTGTCCACCACCCTCCTATGAATACATATTTATTTCACCTACCAGCTCATTAATTAGGGCTCACATCCTTTGTTCAAAACTTCATTTTTCTAGAACCACATCTGAGTAAAGTTGAACAGATTCAGGCCTCCGTGTACATCATCTCAATGGAACATTTAGAGATCATGAACTTGGTGGTGCCATGCTCCAGCACACAGATCTTATAAGCCCACCTGAATCTTACAAATTTAAAAAAATGAGGATAATAATAATATTAGCTATTCCAGATTCTCACGAGTTCAAATGAACTCATGTGTGCGTGTGCACCATTTCCGGAGAATGCTGTCTGTATACAGTTGGCAGTTAGTAAGAGGGAGGCCTTAGTCTTAAAGCCACAGGGACTCCCATCACGGTTGACCCAATTCTTCCACAGGGTGTTTTTCTTTTTCTCATTTGACTCTCTGCGTTACTTGCTCCTAATTTCTAGGACAGTCAAACTCACTCTGTCCGTAGGGGATTCTCAAAGAAAGCAGCAGGTGTACCAATGAAGAAGGGAGAGGTAAGAGAGGAGATGACCAGCAGAGCAAGGTCAACAAGACAGAGCAGGAGCTGGGGTTTGCGGTCTGGGAGAGGAACAGTTCCTGGGAACACAGATTCTGAGAAATTGAAAAGGGACAGAGAAAGGAGTTTGATTCAGTTAAAATTCATTTATTTAGGCAACTTTGGCTTAAAAATAGATGTCCAGGAGTATTTCTGACCAAAAGAAGTCCCGAAGTTGAAGCGGACTGACTCTGACTCCATGGCTATGGCCAGAATTCAGTGCTCACACGTGTGTGAACACCACACCACCGATGACTTAATTTGTTTAAATTTCATAACAGAACTGAAGTCAGAATAAAAACTTTCCTAAAAATTTATATATATAGGGGCGCCTGGGTGGCTCAATGTGTTAAAGCCTCTGCCTTCAGCTCAGGTCATGATCTCAGGGTCCTGGGATTGAGCCCCACATCAGGCTCCCTGCCTTGTCAGGCTCCCTCTCTGTCAAATAAATAAATAATTTTAAAAAAATTTATATATATATATATATATATATATATATATATATATATATAATCTCAACGGTTAGTTTCTTCTGGTGCCGGGTGCTGTGGTGGGATTTTGTACACACTCATCACTCACACCTTACAACAGCCTCCTGGGTGGAGACGTGGAGGCTCGGTGATGGTCCCACCTGGCCCAGCCACGCAGCTGTGAGGCGGTGGTTCCCGTGCTTATGAGCTCCCTTGGGAAAGGCCACCGGGCGACTCTGGAGGGTCACCCGAACCACAGTTGAAGCACTACTGCACCGTGTACACAGCATTCACTCTGTGGGCTTTCCCTTCTTCATACTTAAGTTTTCTTTCACATTTTGTTTTCCTGGCCCTGTGAGGACCTTGGCACATGAGCATTTTCAAGAAAAGTGAGTAATGAGATAAGAAGGGAGAGAAACAGAAACATGAGGAAGGCTTCACATCTGTCAAGACTTTTACATTCATTCATTCATTCGTAAAGGCACCAGCTCCATCCCCATTTCTAGGAACATTAATAGGGCACTAACAATGTTACATTAGGAAACTCTACGAATGTATATGGGGGGTATCTGGATGTGTCATGATAATTCTGATTTTTTGAAAAGATCTTATTTATTTATTTAACAGAGAGAGAGAGAGTGGGGGGGGGAAACCAAGCAGGGGGAAGAGGCAGAGGGAGAAGCAGGCTTCTTGCTGAGCAGGGAGCCCGACACAGGGCTCAATCCCAGGACCCCAAGATCATGACCTCAGCGAAAGGCAGACAGTTAACTGAACCACCCAGGTGTCCCTAAATTCTGATTTTTGTTCATGAGAAAAATAAACAATGATGAAATTGGAGGGGGGATGCTTTCCTTAAATTTAAACTTATTAGAAATTTTGTTAGAATAAGAAGACAGGAAAAATGCTGATTTTATTACAATTAATGATAATTTGTCATTAACATAAGCTATTAAATGTATTAAATTAACAATAATATGTTAACTTTCCTGTTGATTTAGCAGAACCAAGCTTTCCAAGATAGGAAAAAACTCACATCTCTCAAATAATTCTATTGATGATAATATTAATTTTCATTACATACACCCGACTGATAGCCTCCAATATTTTAAATTGCCTATTAAATATGTCCCCCAAATCAAATGAACATAAATAACTCTGCAATTTAAATTAATTGATAATCTATGATTTGTGCTTTTTATTTCATCTAGGTCTTTGGGTTTGATTGAGAAGATTTTAAAAGCAGCACTTCTGTTGGATATTAATGTTACCATCTTAATCTTGTAGATTCAGAACCAATTCATTTTCATGTGAAGCTAATTTAAACTTAATTAAAACCAGATTGTGCTCTATTGTGTGGTTATTACAGATTCCACTCACTGGTACGTATTCTACAGTACAGATTTTTTTCTTTCCTGTTTTTATGCTTTAAATTTATAATTAGTTTCTAAACTTTACAACAATTTTTCTTATTTGCAAATAACCTGTAGAAGCCTAAAATAGCAAGGATTTTTTGCCTTTTCTTTCACCCCAAATATTTTATTACTGTGAAAACAGAAATTCCTATTAGTTAAGAGTATCATTAATTATATGTTTTTCCTTCTTCCTCCTATAATGTGAGTTCCATGGCAGCACAGAGGGTAATATTTGTCAAATGGTAAATCCATACTAATAGATCTGGAATATGTTGTTGTTGTTGTTGTTTTTTAATCCATACGATATTTCCTTCCTTCCTCCTTTTCCCCTACTTCTCCCTCCTTCCTGCTTTGCTCCTTGGGCTCAGGAAGGACGCATCTTGTTGCCCTTCTGTCCTGAGCTCCACTGGCCTTTTAATGCATTGTTGAATTCAGTGTCCTGATGTTTTGTTAAAGATTTTTACATACTACATTCATCAGGGGGTAGTGACCTGTGATTTTATTTTCTTGTGGCATCCTTCTCTGGTTTTGGTATCAGGGGAACGCAGGCCTTGTGAAACAAGTTCCAGTGAAGTCATCCAGTCCTCAACTTTTGTTTGTTTGGGCAAGTCTTTGATCAGTGGCTCAATCTTCTTACAATAACTGTCTGCCCAAATGTTCCCTTTGAAGATTTTTTTTTTTAAGATTTTATTTATGGGGCGCCTGGGTGGCTCAGTGGGTTAAGCCGCTGCCTTCGGCTCAGGTCGTGATCTCAGGGTCCTAGGATCGAGTCCCACATCGGGCTCTCTGCTCGGCAGGGTGCCTGCTTCCTCCTCTCTCTCTGCCTGCCTCTCTGCCTACTTGTGATCTCTTTAAAAAAAAAAAAGATTTTATTTATTTATTTGACAGAGAGAAATCACAAGTAGATGGAGAGGCAGGCAGAGAGAGAGAGAGGGAAGCAGGCTCCCTGCCAAGCAGAGAGCCTGATGCGGGACTCGATCCCAGGACCCTGAGATCACGAGCTGAGCCGAAGGCAGCGGCTTAACCCACTGAGCCACCCAGGCGCCCCCCAAATGTTCCCTTTGGTTGTGAGTCGGTCTTGGTAGGTTGTATGTGAGTCGTGTTGATCCACTTCTCCCCGAGTGTCCAGCGTGCTGGGGCGTCCTGTAAACCCCTAGGATCTATTACTAAAGAGCTGTAATAGTCAGGACAGTGCAACAGTGACATGAGGGTAAAGAAATAGAAGAGAAGGGATGTCCAGACAGACCCACATATATACGGCTAATTTATTTTGAAGGCACCTGGGTCATTTGAAAGTGAAAATATGACCATGTGAAGAAACCATATTTGACTTTTCTATTTTATTTAAATAAAGGTAATCTCTTCTTTTATATATATACATATATATGTCAAACATATGACATATATATGTCAAAAAACATCAATCTGTATATAATTAAAATCTGTTGAGTTTATTTCATGTGAATTATGTGCCAATAAAGTTAATACACACATATTATATAGAAAACAGAAAAAGAGAAAAAAAACCCTATCATTCTGAGATTGTTTTAGCTGACTAATTTTGACATATTTTTCTGCATAAATCTAAATGGTGGTACCAGGTGTTGGGTATTATAGAGGGCATGGATTGCACGGAGCATTGGGTGTGGTGCAAAAATAATGAATACTGTTATGCTGAAAATAAAAAATAAATCAAATATATATGAAAAAAATAAAAAATAAATGGTGAATATTTTTTACTTTCCCCCTTTTAAAAAGTGGTTTAAAATGTGAGTGGTTTTCAGGTAAATTTCCGGGTGTGGTAGATTATGTGGTCTGTTTTCTGTGCCTGAGCACGAGCACAGCCCATCCTCCTCCTCAGCCAGGGGCGGACATGCCATGTGTATTTTCATCCACCCTCTTGGGGAAAAACAGAATAAGTGGCCCAAAGAAGAGGAGTATTGTTTCCTTTTTATACCTTTGCATCCTGTCTTATGTCTCTGAAGCCAATGAACAACAATAAGAAGAAAAATCCACTGACCCTGAGCATGTTCACACCAGCTCTCTGCTGGGCATGTAAGAAGTCGGCCTCGCTGTGGTTGCCGTGAATTCCTTCTTTCCGTCCCAAGTGCTTCCAAGATGCTCGCCTGTTTCTCATGCGTCAGCGCTGTCATGTTCACCCCTCCCCCGAATTCCATGTTCACCCCTCCCCCGAATTCTGCTGTCTGTCCCTGGTCTTTGGATCATTCCTCTTGGGAGAAGGAATGCCCCTGGGACCAGAGGGGCAATGACAGGGCCTACAAAGGTTAAAGATGTTTTCTTCACACTTAGGAGGAAAAACATTCACACGCTCCTGGTTTGCTGACTGGAGACCCGCAGGAATTGCTCCTCTACCAGCTTGGCTGAGAGGACAACAGTAAGAACAAAAAAACCTTGGGTTCTGACTTGATTTACCCTGAAGATAAATTCGTGACCTAGCATTCGTCTTTTGAGAGAGGTTATATAAAATTTAGACGGATGAAAATTAACACATGAGAGAATGGAAACGTCAAAGGACATAAGTGTGACTTATGGATACAAGTCAGCTTTGTGCCGGCAGAGATCGCAAGCACAGCGTCAGGCCTCACAAAGCTTGCAGGAGGGTTTGAAACCTGGTACCAAACTACCTCCTTCAACTTTCATTCAAGAATCACCCCTAGAGAGCATCTGTGCTTTGAATTTCACAGCCTCCATAGACTTCTCCTGTGCGAGACTCTGGGGAAACATCTTCAGTGTTTGGGAATAACATCTGTTATGAGGCTGTTTATTTCTGCTCCGCGTTCTGTGCTTCTGACCTGGTGGTTTTGCTTAGCGGAGCTGCATTCGCAGTAGCACGGCTGATGATGTCAAGGAAAGGATTTGGACTTGCTTGAAAAATGGGATGTGTGTGATGGATTTTCTAGGTTGATAAGAAAAGCAGCAGGAGTCTATCAGGTAATAACAAATTTAGTGTTTTGGAATAAGACTAACATGATGCCTAGTTTACCAATGCTATGATATAAAATGTATTTTACTTAATCAGATTTTGCAACATCATATTTTCAATGGATATACTCTCAGGATCAGGAACATATAGTACATACAATTCTTTTCTTTTCTTTTCTTTCTTTCTTTGTTTCTTTCTTCCTTTCTTTCTTCCTTTCTTTCTTTTATTTTTTAGCAAAGTATTCTCTTTTGGAAGATACATTTCCTTCTTCAAAATTTCTGATAAACAGATGTACTGCTAAAGTCTTTTATGCATATCTGTACATTCTCTAACTCAGTGCTAATTAGATCTTTTAGCCAGTGAAACTGCAGGATTTTTTTTTTTAATATTTTACTTATTTATTTGAGAGAGAGAGGGAGACAGCATCTGAGGCAGACTCTGCACCAAGCACAGGGTCCAATGAGGGGCTCGCTCCAACAGCTGCAGGGTCATGACCTGAGCCGAAACCAAGAGTCTATGCTTAATCCTCTGAACCACCCAGAAACTGCAGGAAATTATACTGGGAGTGAATTCCCCAGCCATGCTACAATTTTTGTGTCTCACTTGACCCCTTGACCAGCACTCCTGTCTCACAGATCTTTCTCTTAGGTTTTTTGGTCTAATTTTTTACACATTTGCAAGTTTTCTGTCTTATCTCATGGAACAGTGCCATGACACAAAGGGAACTACTTCAAAGTCATAAAATGGTGGGAAACAGTTCTATCAACCAGGATTTTAAACTCTAGTTGACTTCAGTTATAATATTCATGAAAATGTTAATGACTATTAAATGCCTTAGTGTTGCTTACTTGATTTTTTTCTGAATGTAAGTCACAATCTTACTCAACATAATTAAATTATGGAATGAATTATAGCTTGTAACTATGTGTTCCATAGCAGTCACAAAAGAATTAGGACCTTTAACTCACTCCATGATATGTCACAGTTATTCAGAGACACACAAAGTATGTAATAAGCTAATGAAGGCACAGAAAGCAATTGTTCACAGTGGCACAAGGGCTGGACAGGAAATAATGTGCTGTAAGTTTTGGGTCTTACAAGGAAAGCTGACAGTCGGTGTATGGTAAATCAAGTAATGATCCCTGAAGATACTCACTTCATAATTCCCAAAATCTGTGACGGGAACTAAGGCCCCTGGTGGAATGCTAATCTGCTGGCCTTAGGATAGAGTGATGATCCTGGCTTTCTGGGTGGGCCCAGTATAATCATAAAGGTCTTTCATGTGCATGAAGGAGGCAGAGAGTGGGGGAGGGATGGAATTTGAGGGCTTGTCTTTCTGCAGCCGGCTTTGAATGCAGAAGGGGGCCTTCACCAGCCAAGAAAGGTAAAGAAAAGCATCATACCCCTAAATCTCCAAATAAATAAATAAATAGAAATACAAAACCCAGCCCTGTTGACTATTATAGCCCAGAGAGACCCATGCTGGATTTCTGCTTTAAAGAACTGGACGATAAGAAGATTATGCTGATATAAGGCACTACATTTGTCACAATTTTTATGGTACCTATAGGGAACCAGGGCAATCAAAATGGGAAAATGAACTTTAAGTGGACCAGTACTAAATAAAATGTATGCAATAGTCAAAGTGTGTCTTATTTGTCTAATTTTCTTATGAAAAATTTTCATGAAATTTGTTAGAGTTCTGCAAATACCTATTCTGAACACAATAGAGAATTGAAGATCTAAGTCTGATGTTGCTTTGCATCAAGAAAATAGACTTAAGGCTTAAAGAGAGGTCAACAGACACATAGCTAACTTGTTTTAAAACAATCTATTTTACAGATGGCTCTGTCAGGACCCAGTTGCCAAAACACTTCCACAGCGATCCTCACGAGGTTTTGAGACTCTGAACCTGCAACTATAAAGAGGATGGGCTTGGAGAACGTGGGACAAAGCAGAGGGAAGAGTGACCTAGTCAAGCTGCGGCCGTGTGCAAAACCAACGGGACTGTTCATACCACATTCCACTGAGGTCACTGCGTGGCGAGCAAAAGCAAGGGGGATCACATTTTCAATGTGGTTTTAACAGTCAAGTCCAGATGGTCTCAGCGGATCTCTACCTCATCATGTCATTTTGTTTCATCAAACTCTAGTGGTTCCTTGAAAATCATCTTTGTGCAGAAAAGAAGTTTTATGTCATGTAACTGGACTATCATTTCATTCCAGTGAATTGTTAGTAGGATGGTGTTGAGGTTTGACGGAGCACCAGGTGTGCCCCACGTCTAGCATCATTGATGGTATTTAAGGAAAACAGACTCTGCGTCAAACTGTAACACAAATATAACTGCATTGCACAATGGCTGAGTTATGTCTAGAAATACATCCCTGAAATCAAGTCTTCCTGGGGCCATTTGGGCTATTTCACAGCGATCCCGTTGCTAGCACAACTCAGCCCCCTCCGCTTCTCACAGGAATAATTCTGCTCTCAGCACTGCCCAGCTGCCCCTCGGTCCCATGGTCACTCGGTGTGGGATGGGCCCTTCCAAAGCTCGGACTGCTAATCTGCAAAATGACCTTGGGGTGCTTTTCACAGCAATGCAATGGATGGATCCAGTCTTGCTCGGAGCACGATTTTATCTACATCTCTCCCTTCTCCCAACCCTATGCACAAAAGCCACTGCTATGGACTCTCCCTTTGAGGGTGGGAGACAAGCTCGAGGAGAGACTGGGGATGAGACTTTAAGGTTTGAAACATTTTCTTTTTTTCTCAGCTATGGATGTTGTATGGAGCCTGCCTGAGGTCATAAAATATGAAAAAGGAAACAAAAATACGTCAAAGGCAATGTTGCAGCCTCATTGTCAGGTGGGAAGAAGCGAGGTGTGTTACACAGTCTGAGCAGAAGCAAAGAGAAGTCAGTGTTTCATCTGTTCATTCTGGAGAAAAATAAATGTGATCTCTTTTTGTTGTTGGCTTATTGCTGGGGAAAAGAGGTGTTATTTGCTTGTTTCTTTGTCTGTGGCAAAGGCCATTTTGAAAACATCGGAAGTTGGCCAATTCTGGGTTTGTTCACGTTCTGTAATTGGAGCATCTTTGGTAAATCCTCTTACTCTGAAAACGGCACCTCGGGCGGCTGGACGGTGGTGTGGGATGGCCTTGCCTCTGTCCGTTGTGCTCATGTTTCTGAGCTACACATGTCCAGTCACGTGGATTTTCCTCTGCGATGTTCTGAAGCACATTTCTGTGGAATTGGCAGCCGAGCCACCTCCGTTCAATCGTGCCTACGACTACAGTTGGGACTGTGTTCGCTAACGAGATTTTCTCACTTTGAGCCAGTTTTGGTCATTGAGGAAACTCTGATAGCTTTTGAGCTCAAAAGTCGACCAACCAAGAATAAAAGGAACTCTAGTTACCTGTGGTTCATCTGAGACACTTAACAACAGATAAATAAAAACCCAGGCAGTCTGTTTTCCCTGCTTCAATGAACGAGCATCCGTCCTCCTGTCATGGACGGACGCCATCCTTCCTCTCCGCAAGATTGTCACCCCGAGGCCCCAGCAGGCCGGAGTGCGTGTGTCTGGACACAGTGAACAGGGTCCACCCCTTGCATCGCTGCTATTACTAGGTTTTTTAAAGACACGGGGTCAGTTATAAATTCCTTCCTGCTCTGTAGGAAGCTGGCACAAAAGCAGATATCAAACATGGGAAGGCTTAACTTAATTCTGGATAAAAACCAAACAAATTAAACAATTTTAAGAGGAAAGAACCGCATCCAGAACACTTTTAGAGGGTAATTGCCATCCTAAGCTTACTTGCGGGGGATTTCAGGCCTGTGAGTTAGAAAAGCATTTCTGCCAAAGACATTTTTGTCATCTGTGGATACTGTTGAGAAGTGGTCAGAGGCTCTTGAGAAGGGGACAGTGGCTCACTGTGGCCTACTGAGCTGTTTACTTGGGAGGCCTCAGATAGTAAAACTTCTCATTCATTTAAAAATATTCCTTGCATACCAAAAATCCATCGGCGACCCTTCTGGGACCCTGAAGACTTTCCTAACCTAACAGACACACACACACACACACACACACACAGAGTAGTATCATTTTCCCCATGTTTAAAACGTGCATAGGTGATAGGACACAATATACCTCATTCTACAACTTCCTTCTTCTTCTGAATAACTATCATCCTGTTGTAGCCATGTCAACACAAGGACGTACTTTATTCTTTTTAGCTGCTGCATAGTTGTCCATTCTCACATTTCTATGATGTGTAAGTGTGCACGTGTGAGTGTTTGCCTGTCTTTGCATATGAGTGTACTGTTTTATGCAGTGGCCTGACTCAGTCAGTGGGGTGGGCCATGAAATACTTTTAATCTTCCTGCACCATCTTCACATACGTTAGTTGAATTTTCTTTTCTCATCATGTAAGGAAAGAGATTAGGACTAGAGAATGCATGGCTCTGTCCATTAGGCAAAGACACATAATTTTAATCGCTGAGCACAATGGGGTATTTTTGAGAGTTTTGAGCAGTGGAGAAAAGTGACAAAGAAGTCAGGAAAGGTCATCTGGCTGGGAAGTAGGACAGCAGAAGAAGGTGGAGACAGAAAGGTAGATTTCGAGGCATTCAGATCACACAGCTATTTGAGTCTTTTTAGGTCCAGATTCTTATCATGACTTTTTGTATTTGACATTAATGCAATTTGCAACTTTTTAGGTTTTGTAGTTCCTTATTACTAAATACAAACTTCCTGATTCACACAAGTAAGCTCAGTATTGGAGACAGCTCATCGCTATGGGTTTTTTTGTTTGTTTGTTTGTTTGTTTGTTTGTTTTTTGTTTTTTGTTTTTAAAGATTTTATTTATTTATTTGTCATAGAGAGAGAAGCGAGAGGAAGCACAGGCAGACAGAGTGGCAGGCAGAGGCAGAGGGAGAAGCAGGCTCCCCGCCAAGCAAGGAGCCCGATATGGGACTCGATCCCAGGACGCTGGGATCATGACCCGAGCTGAAGGCAGCCACTTAACCAACTGAGCCACCCAGGCGTCCCTTGCTATGGGTTTTTGACAGATTTTTTTTTTTTTTTGCAAGTTTTTGTCAAACTCAGAAAAGCAAAAGTTAGCAAACATACTGGAGGAGAAGCGAGTTAAGTAGAATTTCCTAGACTGTTCCCTGAAAGGTTTACAAGCTTTTGTGGACGCTTCTGTGTAAAGGTCACAGTCGTAAATATGGTCATATACTTCCTTCTGTGTGAAGTATTAATTTCTCAGCAATGCAAATCTTAAAGACCTTGACAGTAACTGATATATTCTGTTTTCTAACAATTTCAGAGAATGATTTATTTTTTCTTTCGGTCATGGTAGCATGTTTTGAAAGATACGAATTGGAGAGGAAACCACAAAAGCTAGGGGGAAAAGGAAGGAAAAAGAAAAACAGAGATAAAAAATTTGATGTGATTTAGGAGGCTGGGAATTGGGCTCACACAAGTCCACACCCACACGAAGCCCTGTTCTCCTGTTGAGGAGGAAGGGGCTCCTTCTGTAACTGGAAGAGAGGCAGCCACCGCAGGAGGGAAATAGAATGGCAGTAGACATCGGCACGCTGCAGGCAAATGCGTAAGGCGTGGCCGTTTCCCCTTCCTGAGAGAGAGTCTGTGTGGGACAGTGACTGCCCCACCTAACAGTGAGCAGAAGTTAACCTCAGATACGACAACCTGAAATCCAGTCCGCAGCACTTTATCGGAGGACGGGACGGGGATGTAATGGACAGATGCACTCGTGCGATAAATGAATGTTAAGAGCACCTTGCGGCACGTGAAGGTTTATTCACCTGACGGGTTTCTTCTTCCCAGATCAACGGGTTGACTTGTGGACTCCTGAAGTGCTATTTCAAAGGTTATAGATCAAATCTTCAAAGATTCTCAAATTCTGCTTGGTGTCTAGTTCACTGGTCATGTTTGTAGTTTTCTTATGATATATCAGATTCCTATATTGGTAAATACTGTCCCACTAGAACTGATAAACTGAGGATCTTATTTTGTGAGTGTGTCTAGGTACTGATTGCAGAGCAGACCATGTGTTTCTCAGTTTTCATGGATATAACATTTCCCGATATTTACAAAGGAAACATATTTCTGAAGAATAATGTTGGTAAACTATGAACCATCTATTTTTGTATATAAAACTCTCCACGGGGAAGCAGGTAAGGCAGGGTGGTTGTTTACATGGTGGTTGGAATCCTGACTTTCTTTGAAATTGTGGTCTTTTGTTTATTGTGGATGTTTTCATTAATTTGGTTTTAAGGAGATTGTATCAAATATTCTTAATTTGATCACTCAGTTTTTGGACTCCCTCCTCCCCTGAAAGTTTGTATCTGAGACAAATGCCTCACTGACCTTACCTTAGCACAGGACATGTGGATTTGGGGGATGTGTGTGTACATGTGTGTGTGGTGTGCATGTGTGCGTGTGTGTGTGTGCGTGTGGAGGCAGAAAGTGGGGCATGCACAGGGAAACATACTGCTCGATTTCATGCTTTCCTGTTGAGTGGCTACAAGACTACCTTATGGAACAACTCTGATTCCACATTCACAGTGTTTAGGAATGTGGTCGTGGGTTGAGGCAATGTCAATGATTCGTACTCAAGCTGGGTGTTGTCTCTCGGCCACCAATTCTTGTAAGTGTGTGAAGGGGTTCTGAGATCACCTGAGCAATCTTTTGAACTCACAGCTCTGGAGCCAGCCAGCTCCAGATGACTCATGCTCTGCTCACAGGAGAGCAGAGGGCTGCAGACCACCCTCTCCATGGAGAACCTTCTCGTTTCCTCCCATGGGATCCACACGCAGCAATGGTCAGGGCTCCAGAGGTTGTACTCACCAAACTCATGGCATGGTTTTAGACGTAGCTGGCTGATTTATTAGACACACCAGGGAGACGTGGACAAGCACTGCTATTTCATCAGCATTGTGTTCGCTGACACAAACACGTTTGATTGGAGTCAGGGTTAGTGGATGACAAAGATCGTACTTTACTTTCTTTTGTCATCTACAAGCTGCTTCAGAGTGGGGGCAGAAGGCACCGCAACCCAATGGTAGCAAGGAAGTCTATTTATTTAGAGTGAGTTACCGCAAGGGCATCCACTGTCCTAGCTTGTGTCTTGGCAGAGACCCAGAGGCAGGCAAAGATTCACAGAGATAAAGGGAAGCTTTCAGTCATGCTCTGGTTGGAGGCTGCTGGCATGGGGGAGCTGTGGGCAGGCTGACCTGAAGGGTACATTCCGGGTGTTAGGCTAGGATGCATACTTGGCATTCTCTGGTTGGTCCTGACTCAGCACAAGGGTCAAAAACCAGGGAGGGAAGGAGTCAGTAATCAGATGAATAGGAAGAACAAGGGGACATGGTGAGAAACAGTCAGGCTGATAGAGCGGAGGGGCACTGTGGTATAGTCAGCCTTGTTCATGGCACAGGAGCAAACCAGAGCCTCCAAAACGGAGCTCTTTGCCTTGTCCTAGACCCTTTCTGTTTCCACCCTGATGCAGCATGACCACCTTGTTGTGTCGGACCGGACAGTGTTCCATGATGGAGAATGGTGTGTGTGTGTGTGTGTGTGTGTGTGTGTGTGTGTTAGGGGGGTAGTCCCTGCAAACAGGCTGCTGGTCCTACATGACGTCAGGGTCTCCCACAGTTAGGTGTGGGCATGGTCTCAAAGTGCAGGATATCACACGTGCACACACACGCGTGCGCACACGCGCACGCACACACACACACGGTCTTCTTTGTTTCTGCCAGAAGCCGTTGTGAACTAGCCTGAAGAGTCACCTGTGTTTGGAACAACCCAGTGCTCTGAGCATTGCTTTCCTTTTATGCTCATTCTGCTTTTAAAGAAATGTCCTGAATTTTTATATCTTCTTAATCAACTTAGAACAGAAGGAATTAGTTGCATATTCATAAGGAGGAGGAGAAACGGGGTCATCAAGTGGGTTTTCAGAATGATCTTTCCGCAGGCTGGTCTGTTCATTCGTGTGAGCTGACGAGACCTGACCCAGCCGCCCACCATGGCTCCTGTCATTACACATGATTCGGACTAAGGATGCTCTCCTGCCTCTCAGAGCTCACAAACCCACGCACAAGGGCAGGCGTGCTGCTTGTTAGGAAGCTTTTATCCATCTCTCTTCTGCTTTTCAGGCACTCAAAGAAATCTGACACTGGAAATTACTACCCACTGACCTGTTTAAAAAAATACTGTGTTTTCTTGATGATATAACAGGTATCTTATAATGTAATGTAGGGATAATCTTTCAATCAATGTCCTCATTTTAATGGAACATCATCTCGTGATCTTTTTAACTTTAAGTCTTTTCTGTGCCTCCCATTTAGCAGTGTCTTAGAGTCTAGTGACTACAGAAATCTATGGTCTTTTTCTGGACCGCAAGAAGCCAAACATTCATTGCTGGGAGGAGGTATGAGGAGACAACACCAGAATAAAATATCTATGAGCTCGAGATTTAGTGAAGGACAGAATAAGTGATGATCAGGGCATCTGAGGTGACACCATAAGGAGCTTGGGCAGCTGCTCCTCCAGAGACACTCGTGAGACTGATGAACATTAGCTAAGACAAACATTCAGAGTCTCTGGATTTGGTCAAAAGGCAATAAATTAAGGGGCATTTGTTTATTGCAGTCTATTGACGCTCAGGTTGGCGGAGGTGGTGGCACACGACCCACCGTGCTGCTTGGCAGAAGAACCTTCCAGAAGGACCTCCCGCAGGCTCAGCAGTCTAGTGGCGGTTCCCATCTCACCCACTCTGCAGGCGGGGGCAGGGGAGGGGAGCTATTCCTACTGGATTCGGGGCCCGAGAAAGTCTAAATCACAGCTCTGGGCTGCAGACAGCCAACGCGGTGGGAGTTACCCCAGTAACACCACGGTGGTTAAGTACCAGGAAGTCCGTCACTGCTGCAGACCCCATTGCCAGAATGAAGGTCCGATACCATGGGAGTCTCCACAGATGCACACAAAATGGGATTTGACAAGATCCAACACTCTTTCATGATAAAACCCTCTACCAACTGGAAAAAGAAGAAAATTTCCTCAGCCCAATAGAGGACAGCTACACACACACACTCACACACACACACAAACACACTCTCCAAAGAAAATGCCGTAGTTGGTGGTGAAAGCCCCAGTGCTTTCCTCCTGAGATGAGGAGCAGGGAAAAGCAGGAGATCTCACACTATTCAGTAATGTATTAGTGACTCTATCCTGGGCAATTAGGCAAGTGAAAAAAAGGTACAAAGCTGACTGACTGGAAAGGGAGAACAAACAAAAAACTGTCATTCTTTGCAGAAGACATGACCTTTTATGCATAAAAATCCCAGCAGTCCAACATGAATCTGTTAGAACTAATGAAGGAATTCACCAAGGTTTCAGGAAACAATATCAACAAAACAAAATTGATTTTATTTCCACACATTAGCAATGAAAGCTCCTAAAATGAGATTAAAAATAATTCCATTTACAATAACATCAAAAACAGTAAAACACCTCATGAATAAAGAGAAACACAGGACTTGCATACTGAAACCACAAAACACCAAGAGAAATTGAATGCCGAAATAAATGTAAGGGAATTCCATATTTCTCAAAAGATCACTAGTGTTGGGACGCCTGGGTGACTCAGTTGGTTAAGCAGCTGCCTTCGGCTCAGGTCATGATCCCAGCGTCCTGGGATCGAGTCCCACATCAGGCTCCTTGCTCAGCAGGGAGCCTGCTTCTCCCTCTGCCTCTGCCTGCCTCTCTGTCTGCCTGTGCTCGCTCTCTCCCCTCTCTCTCTCTCTGATAAATAATAAAAAAAAAAATTAAAAAAAAAAGATCACTAGTGTTAAGGTAACAATACTCCCCCAGATGACCTACTGATTCAATCCAATTCCTATGTCCCAGTTGTCTTTTCTGCAGGAATCCCAAGGACAGTCCCTACAGAGCCTGGAGCCCCACTCGGGGCTTGATCTCACGACCCAAGTCAAAGACAGAGTCAGATGCTCAACCACCTGAGCCACACAGGTGCCCCATTTTTGGATTATATCATAATAAGGCTTTTTTTTTTCTTTTTTTAAGAAACAGATTAGAAATGGGTAGCAATAAATAATGACTAAAATACATTTCCTTTTCTAAAAAACTTTACTTGAACTTTTTTTCTTAAGAGACATATAGTTCACATATGTAGCACTCTTCAGTCACCAAGAACATCACCCCCAAACCCAGGAATGCACTCATTTACTGTCTTTCTCTACAGATTTTTCTGCTCTGGACATTCATATAAATGGGGTATTTATCATGCCTTTTGTGACTGGCTTCTTTTACTTAGCACATGTTTTAAACCTGCTTCTATTTTTAAAATGCCTTTAAAAAAAGGTAAATGCTCTCACACTGGATCAAAACAAAAGTAAACACATGTCACTTTATATAATTTGGGAAGTATGGGATAAAATTAAATTTGACCAAAAAAGTGACAATTAGTGAAAATCCTGTGTTGGCAAATACAGCACTCAATTTTCACAAAATTATTTTAGCAAATGAAATATTGTCCCGTGTTATATTTTTGTTTTTCTTTGAAGATGATGTCATGGGCATTTCCCTAAATAAATGTTCCTTTACGTCATCCCTATTTTGGTATAGTTGGTAGAGAATAAAAATAGTTTTATGCTCGAAGATGATTCATTTTTAATTTGTCCTGCATTAGGCTATTTCACTGAAAGTTCCTGATGGACCTGAAATGTCTCGTACAAAAGCCTCCCACAATGTTTTGTGTTGTTCTGAATGTGCGGATAACTAATCACACATATAGTCATGGAGTTATTTCCAGCTCCTCTGAGGTATATTTTCTGGTTCAATCTTGACTCCACGAGCCAACATTTCAATCTCCAGGCCTAAAATTCATATGTTCAGAGATGACTTATTTGAGTTGGGGACAGATTGGAAGAAAATAACCGGAGATCTTGGGATTCTCTTTCTTATGAAACTGTCCTTTTATCCATAGAAAACATCAGAAGAGCAGGTCAAATGCTCCAAACACAAGTGGGAGCAAGTCTTCTCCAATCTGCTTGCCGTTGACAAGCTGGGGTAGGGGGCAGGGTTTTAACCCTTTCCTGTTGTTCATGTTGTAGGTGATAGCATGGAAGTCAGGGCATCTTCTGAATGACTGTAAGAAAAACAATTAAGTGTCCTTAAAAATATGCATTCTTTGGGGACAGAACATGCCACGGAAATGACAAGACCCAGTGCTAGGCCCCAGCACGGAGTGGCCAAGCCGTCACCACGGTCCGTGGTGCCGTATAACCAGCATAAGTTGTGGAGGGACATTTCATCTTTTATCAGCCCCTCCTCAAAAGATTCCTACTTCATTCCCAAAAGGTAATGAAAAGGCTCTGATTCTCACAATGTCTCAATCCATGGGCCATTTGTGAAATGATTTAAAAGACTCTAAAAATTAAGTATTGGGTAGAGTAACCATTCAGTCAACCATAGAATACAGAAAAATATGCTAACCCACTATGTACAATAAAAAAAAAAAAACAACAAGATCATAATTCTTAGAAGGAGGAGGCCTGTAACATGAGCCCTACATCTGTCCAGGTTTGTTCCCGAAGACATTTTCTTGGCTGGCATGGGGGCGTGGGGCTCCAGTAGGAACAGCGATCTCATTGCCACAATGAGAAATTCCTCAGAACGAGCGGTGGCCAGGGAGGGTGGGCTTGGAAGTGCGGTGCCGGGGGCCTGGGCAAGCAGAGGAAGCTTCCAACCTCTGTGTGGAGATTCTGCTCAAGTCCAGGGCCAGCACTGGGCAGCACCGGCAGGAGAAAATGCTGCAACTGGTAGGTACTCACTGCAGGGAAGCTGGAGCCAGCAGTATTCGTCAGAAAAGGCCACAGCAGTTCCAGGGTTAGGGTCAATCCTGAGTGCAGAGGCTTTGGGGAAGACACCAGCATTCAGCTGAGACCCCAGAAAGGCTCCAGTCTAGGGCTGGTCTTCACACACTTGGAGTAAAGGCAAATCTGAAGTAAGTGTACCATTAAAAAGCAGACCCCAGGTCAACCTAGGATCATAGTGATCTGGGGATGGTCTTCCTGCCTTCCAGAATTAAAGCCAACACTCCCTTGAGACAATGTACTATCTCTGCTGTCATGTATATGATACAAAATAATAGATTCCCGTGGAATGAAAAAATCCTGACCAATCACTGCCCAGATGAAATAGTACATAGAAAAGGACAGAAAAAAGTTCAGATGTGGGAAGGAACAGTCCACTTTGCTTACCAGGGAGACTGATGTGGGCTCGATCCTAGGACCCAGGATAGCGACGTGAGCCAAAGGCACACGCTTAACAGCCTGAAACCCCCAGGTGCCCCTGTAGCTGGAGAGAGCTGGTAGACAGAGGTCAGCTAGGATGTAAAGGAACTGACCAGCACCATCGATCAGCTGGATGTACCTGACATTTTATTGGATGCTCCACAGAACAGCAGGACACACAATCTTTTAGAGTGTGCCTGGACATTCACCGATACAGACCATATGCTCTGGGTCACAAATCAGGTTGTACCGTAACACATTGAACATAAGTTCAGACACATGAAGTATGTTCTCAGACCGTAATGGAACTGGACTAGAAACCAGTAGCAGGAAAAATGATAGTAGCAGCTCTTTGGACTAAAACAAGGCACTTCTAAATAATCCATAGGAATAATCAAACCTCAGAAGGAAACAGAACATATTGTTAATTACATGAAGAGGAAAATACAACTTACTGAAACCTGTGTGGCATCACCAAAGCAGTGCTTGGAGGAACAGTATGTATAGTATATGTATGTATAATGTATCGTATTAACCTTTGACCTTAAATCAATAATTTTAATCAAGATTTCTCACCAATTATTTCCAGAAACTAGAAAAGAAAGAGCAAAACATGCAAAATAAAGCAGAAGGAAGAAAAGAAAAATATGTGCCTGGGAATCTGTTTAAAAACAGGGCAGGGGAGCTTCTTGGTGGCGTCATGGCTTCAGCACGTGTCTCTGGATCTCAGCTCAGGTCAGGATCTCAGGATCCCGAAATCAGCCCCGCAGGGTCTCCATGCTGAGCACCAGTTGGCCTGAGATACTCTCCCCCTCTCCCTCTGGCCTTCCCTCCAAACTAATCAGGAGAACAACACCAACCAGGGAAGGCACAGCCAGAGCTTAGCTCCGTCCTTGCTTGGAGAGCAACAGAGGAGGCACGGTATGTTTTCTCGGTGAGGACAATGACTTAGAGTTCAAGGGAACAACCCAGATCAGACGACCTGTGGAACGAATTTCATAAGAACGACGAAAACTGATTAATGATTTGGTGACTATGTCAGCCCCGAAAGCCAGTTAAGCTGCCATCCGGTCTGCCCCCATGGGGGCTGCATATCTTTACCAAGTCCCAGCACCCATGTGTGGGGCTTAGCAGGGACCTCCCATCCTATAGGAAAACAGTCTCTCGAACCCCCAATCTGTGCTTCAGAATTCTCCCCAGCACCCCTTTATCCTGCAGCCAAATGTTAGAAATTTCAGAAACAGATGAGACAAAGTGCCCTGATGAGCCCTGGCGGTGGTACGGAAGTGAGGAGTCACTTAAATTCTGCTCCTGGAACTAATATTACACAGTAAGATGACCAGCCAGAATCTAAATAAAAACTTGGGAAAAAAAAAAAAAAGAAGGAAGGTAAAAGTGCTAACTCTGGTTTGTAACTAGAAGCCGTTTGAGAGCTGACTCCTGATTATGCTTTCCAAGACATATGCTCTTTGAAAGAACCATTATTTTTCTATTCATGACATAAGCCAAATAGATTTTCTTAATATTGATAGATTTTTTTTTTCTTTTTAAGTTGTGACTATGTACTCTGAGTGCAGAGATCTTCACATAGTTTGGACTTAAAGGAAGAAGTTAAATATAGGCACGAATTTCCGGATAGCAAATTAAAGTTAACCATGCTTTTTCCAAAGAAATATACTCAGTATAAACTTACTCAAAAACCAAGAGATTGAGGCTGAGAGAAATAATGTGATTTGTTATGGATAAGTTAGGACTTGAATGAAGTTTTCAAAAATAAAAAAGAAAGAAAGAAACCCACACTATTTTAGTAACACCATTCTTCTGGTTCTCAGATGATAGAAACTTCAATGCTTAATGCTATCTTTTTAAAAAAACTTGAGTCGTTTACTCATGACTTTAAAAAAAATAATAATTATTTAGGGGCGCCTGAGTGGCTCAGTTGTTAAGCATCTGCCTTCGCTTTGGGTCATGATCAGGGTCCCGGGATTGAGTCCTGCATCGGGCTCCCTGCTCAGCGGGAAGCCTGCTTCTCCCTCTCTTGCTCCCTCTGTGTGTGCTCCCTCTCTCAATGTCTCGTCTCTTTCTGTCAAATAAATAAATAAAATATTTTTAATTAAATAATTTAAACCTTAATAATTAGTAATTTTCTGTTTGGTGTCTCTGAACTGGGCTCTGCTTTAGGTTTTCTGGTTATCTATGTGTAGAGATCATGCTGTTTGAAATATCTGAGATCCAGGGTTTTTTGCACACACTAGCCCCTAATGCTCGTGGGGGACCCTGGGACCAACCACAGTGTGATCTGCAAAGCAACTCCATGACTGGGGTTGGAGACTGTCCCACTGAGCCGTGTGTTTGCACTTGTTGGGAAAGCTTTCCCCTGTTGGAGTTGGCCAACCCTCTCTTCCATTGGTTTGTGGCTCTTGCTTCTGGGGGCACTCAAGTAAGGACAGCCCATTATACTGGTTCTTTGTAACCATAAGCTGAATTAAAAAAAAAAAAATAGGAGTGGAGGACAGTCATGTTACAAGCGAATTCAACCAGACCAATCATCTAAGACCAGCGGAAAGGAAGAATCCTTTCCATATACGTTTAAATGAGTCCAATAGTGCTGGAACGTCATAAAGACATTCTGCGTCCACTAGTTATGGATTTTTGCCACTTTTTTTTAAAGTTTGTTTATGACATAATGAAGTTAACTGTGACACAAGTTCACTGAATGGTGGCACTGCCCAGGGATGGTAGGAAGCACAGTGTGAAGACAATTTATCTGAACTTGAAGTAAGCTGAAGGAGAGGACATGTCCTTTCCCTGTTACATTAGAGCATTATTTCATCAACATTGTTAATGTACAAGGATCATTTGCTTTTCTAAGAATGTGGCTGACTTTGCTACTTAGTATGATTAGAGCCCAGACTTTGTGAAGTTATATGTTAATTTACAGAACTGAGTCTTCTAGAAATGCAAGTGATTTCTAAGTTAAAAGGGATAATCTGATTTATTGCTTTATTGTCCTATAGGATATTAGCTTGCTTTACATCTAGAAGTCGTATTATGACATACTTTTGAAAGGTGGTTAAAAATATCCATTCCCTCAAACACCATCAAGGCTTCTGTATAACACCGTCTGTTCCTCACTAATGAATAGACAAAGTGTTCTGCACGTGTCCTTCCTACATATTTGTGGTGCTATATTTTTAATATTTTGAGTTTACACTGACAACAGAAAAGTTTAAAAATCATGCTAGGTCCAATTTGTACTCCTGAAGAATTTAAGAAGTAGAGCAGACAATGCAATTGTTTTTCATGAATCTAACCAATATAAGATATAACACATATATTCCCTGAATCTGTCTGATACCAGATATTATATATATATATATATATATATATATATATATTCCCTGAATATACACTATATTCCTATTTCTATCTAATATCCTATATCCCTATATCCTTATTTCTATCTAATATCTTCCAGAATATTCAGTGGCCCCTTTATGATTGCATAACTATGTAACTGTGCAGGGGAATTTTCATCACCTGCATTTTTCTGCAGAGTCCCATAGTTTATTTTTCGAGAATATTATATCCAGGGAAAGGGTGCCCATGCCAGAGGAAACAATGGGAGAAGTCAACTAAACGGCACATATTGCTTTGTTCAACGAAGGAGCAGAGACATTTGTCACCCCTGGTTCAGACTCTTCTGGAGGGAGTTTCAGAATGTGTATAAATCATCTGGAGTAATTCCCACCCAGAGCAGTGCGTTCCTCTGGCAATGACAGATGCCTCCAGAAATTCGGGGCCCCTGCCACCTGCCACTTGAGCTTAATATTTGTGAACCTGGTGCTCTTTCAGAGTGAGAACAAAGCAGCTAACCACGATTCCTCACCTTCCCAAAGATAAAGGACCTGGCTGCTGAGGGCTGGACATTTAAAGGTGTGTTTCTTTATTACTTCACAGTTTCACTGAATTGTGTTTTTCCTGAAAGTTAAAAGAAAGTTGACCTTCCCCCATCCCCTGCAAAAAAAAAAAAAAAAAAAAAAAAGTGAAGGCTAACATATCCTTCTCACTGAGAGAGGAAACTGCGTGTCCCTTTGTTCTCAAGAAATCACTTCCATGGGCTCCGTGATCGAAAGCGCCGCGGAGCCTTTTGTGACTGCTGTCAGCAGTGGAACACACCGTGGTGCATCTCCCGCGGTGCCTGCCCGCGGAAGGGACAGACGGTGTGTCGGCTCCTGCGGGTGACTCAGAGGATTCGCGGTGCACAGCCGCTGTGCTCAGACACTCACAGGGACACCCCCACGCAAATGTCTCCTCCGGGGAAGCGCGCTTCGGGCACCAGCCACAGTGGGTCCCTGACTCCGCCCCACCACACCACCCCGCATTGCATCTGCAACTTCTCCCGAAGCATCTGGCAAGCCCAGCTCACTGGAGGGCTCTCCCTTTCCATTTCCTGCTGCTCTGGGATCAACACCCTTTGTCACCTAACAGCCAACATGTTGAATACCATTGTTTCCTATTTTTTGTCTCCTTCTGGTTTCCCCTGAGAAGGTAAATCTGCTCCTTGTTACCCCATCTTGGTCCAAAATGTTGTGTCTGTATATTGTGTTGCCTTCCTATTGCAGTTGCAACAAACTACCACAAAATAGCTATTTAAAACAACAACAATGAGGGGCACCTGGGTGGCTCAATGGGTTAAAGCCGCTGCCTTCAGCTCAGGTCATGATCTCGGGGTCCTGGGATCGAGCCCCGCATCAGGCTCTCTGCTCCTCGGGGAGCCTGCTTCCTCCTCTCTCTCTGTCTGCCTCTCTGCCTACTTGTGATCTCTGTCTGTCAAATAAATAAATAAAATATTAAACAAAAATTAAAAAAATAAAAAATAAAGCAACAACAATGAGTTACCTTCCCGTTGACTAGGTGTTGGTAGGACTGTTTTTCCCTCTGGTAGCTCTCGGGGAGAATCTATTTTCTGGACATTTCCAGCTTCTAGAGGCTGCCTGTATTGTTGGGTTTGTGGTCCCTTCTTCCATTTTGAAAGAGCTTCATTCCAACCTCGGATTCCCTCATCCTAGATCTTTCCGTGACTGACCCACCTGGCTCCCACCTCGGTCATCCAGGATATTCTCTCCAGCTCAAGATCCCTAACTTAACTACACCTGCAAACCCCTTTGCCATGGAAGGAACCATCCCTACGTTCTGGGCGTTAGTATGTGGACAGCATGGGACAGTAGACATTATTCTATGTCATGTGCATTGCCTCACATAATCCTACAGCCACTCTGTGAGCTTGAAAATATTCTCATTTTACAAGTGGAAATATATACATTGTTGTTGTTTTTGGTTAATTGCTATTCATGATCCTGTTACACTAAGTTTAGGACACTTCTTTCTGGAGGGCTGACCACAGTGCCTCACTTAATCAAATACATCAGCAGGTATACACTAACAGCCAGTTTGCCTTGTTTTTTTGTTTTTGTTTTTGTTTTGTTTTGTTTTTTTTCTGAATTTAGGTTACTCAGTTATCCAATTATACAAAATAGGTTACATAACAGCAGGAAAAAGATTTGTTTTGATACATTTTCTTCTCACACTGACCCAGTATAAGCATACACATAATAATCTGTGACTGTGTCTTGAACGTTAAAAACAAAAATTAGCCATTTTTTCATGACCCTCGTGCCTTAGATTGCTGAAAGATTTTCGTTTCATTTGTCTATCATATGAATCTCTTTATTAGGTTCACTTGCTGTTGTAAAGTAGAGTACAGAGACCTGTATGTCTTTTAAGGCTTTTTGTATGTATGTTCATGAGGATATCTGTCCACAGTTTTCTTTTGTTCTGTCTTTTTCTGGTTTCAAAGTCAGAGTAACCTGCTTTCATAAAATGACTTAGGGTGTCACATTTTCTTCTGTTTACCAGGAGGGACTGTATTCACTTCATTTCTCAGTATTTGATGGAATTTGCTCATGAAACCATCTAGATACGAAGATTTCTTTTTCGGGAGTTTTACATTACAAATTGGATTTACTTAGTAGTTTCAAGCTCTTCAAATTATCCTTTGGTATATTGGGTGGATTGTGTTAGTTTGTGCTTTTTTTGAGAAATCCATTCATTCTATCTGTCAAATTTAATTGAGTAGGGTTGTCCACATTATTTCTTTATTACATGTTTTAATGTCTGCAACGTCTGTAGTGATAACCCCCATCTAATACCTGATATTGGTACTTGGTACTTTCTCATTTTTATTGTTCATTTTGTAGATGTTTGTCAACTTTGTTGATCTTTTCCAAGAACCAACTCCTTGTTCCATTGATTTTTCCTTGTAATTTTCCTGTTTGAAATTACATGAATTCTCGCTCTTTATTATTTCCTTGAGACTCCCCTGTTTCTAGCATAGGCCTTTAGTCTCGGGATGCTGGCTTTGTTCTCATCGGTCTCTCAGATTTCAGTGTGGTACGTTTTTCTTCTCAGTCAATCATATTTTCTGTCTTGTTCCCTCATGATTTCCTCTCGGACCCACATATTATTCAGAAGCATGCTGTATAGTTTCCAAATATTCAGAGAATGGCTTGTGATTTTTGTCATGGAGGTCAGATTTCACCACAGCAGGAGAGAACCCTGAATAATGCCGATTATTTTTGAATTGTTGAGATTTACTTCATATCATAAGATGTGAGTTATCCTGGTATATGTCCTGTGAGCTGTGGGGAAAAAAGCATGTGCATTCTGCTTCTAGGTAGAGTGCTGTGTAAGTGTTAGGTCCCGCTGGTTGGAGACCTTGTTGATCCTGCAACCTTGCTGCTTTCTCGTCTAAAAGTTCTATCAAACTGCAGATAGTACTTTGTTGAAATCCTCAGTGATAACTATGATTTGCCTATGAGTTTTGAAGTTGTATATACATTTAAGATTTCTCTGTTTTCTAGGTGGATTGACCCTTTTATCATTATTCAACGTACCTGTCTCCAGGCATTTCTTCCTGTTAAGTCTGCTCTATCTGATGCTAATACAGCTACTCTTTTCCTTTGGTTAGTGTCTGCATGGTATAGCCTTTTCTTTGTAATGTGCCTGCATTATTATATATTTTTTTAAGATTTTATTTATTTTTTTGACAGAAATCACAAGTAGGCAGAGAGGCAGGCAGAGAGAGAGAGGGAAGCAGGCTCCCCGCTGAGCAGAGAGCCTGATGCAGGGCTCAATCCCAGGACCCTGGGATCACGACTTGAGCCGAAGGCAGAGGCTTTAACCCACTGAGCCACCCAGGCTACTGTAAGCAGCATACAGTTGAGTCATTTTTTCTAACCCACCTGCCAATCTTTGTCTTTTCATTGATGCATTTATAACCTTTTATACATAACATTGTCTTGACATGTGAGGGCTAAAATCAGTTTTTTTATATTTTTGTGTTTGTCTTTGCTTTTGCTTTCTTTTTCCTGCTCTCCCATGGTTTATTGAATAGTTTCTAGACTCCATTTTGATTTTCTGTGTTTTTTTTATTTTTTTAATTAATTTCTTTTCAGTATAACAGAAGCCATTGTTTATACACAACACCCAGTGCTCTATGCCATACGTGCCCTCCCTAATACCCCCAACCCTTCAAAACCCTCAGTTTTTTCTCAGAGTCCACAGTCTCTCATGGTTCACCTCCCCTTCCAATTTCCCCCAACTCCCTTCTCCTCTCCATCTCCCCATGTCCTCCGTGTTATTTTTTTATGTTCCACAAATTAGTGAAACTATATGATACTTGACTCTCTCTGCTTGACTTATTTCACTCAGCATAATCTCCTCCAGTCCTGTCCATGTTGCTACAAAAGCTGGGTATTCATCCTTTCTGATGGAGGCATCATACTCTGTAGTGTATATGGACCACATCTTCCTTATCCATTTGTATGTTGAAGGGCATCTTGGTTCTTTCCACAGTTTGGCGACCATGGCCATTGCTGCTATGAACTACTCGTAGTGTTTTTGAATTTATCCCTTTGCACAGCTCTCGCCGGGCTATGGTGTGTACATGGCAGTACATAGGTACATAGGTACATAGGCGGTACATGGCATGTAATAACTCCTCACAGCCTACTGGTGGTGCCATGTTATCTGTCCAGAGGTGATGCATAAACGTTCTCCTTTTCTCTTTTTGTAATACAATTGCCAAATATTTCTTCTACATATATTAAGACTCAATGTTATACTATTTTATGCCAACAATTAAACATGATTTAGAAAATCCAAGAGGAGAAGGAAATCCTTTTGTGTGTACTCATACATTGGTTGACCATTTCCCTTTTTCTCGAGGTTTCAAAGTTCCGAATGTCAGCATTCTTTTCTATTTAGAGAGCTTCACTCAACATTCTTTTAGGGTAGGTCTTCTGGTGACAAACTTTCTTAATTTTCTTTCACCTGAGAATGTGTTGATATCCCCTTCGTTCCTGAGGAATTTTTTCATGGTATAAGTGCTTCCAATGGGAGTCAGAGTCGAGAAGCCCAGAGTCCACAGAATGGGTCAGACAGCAAGTCAGCTGGGTCAAGAATCCCCTACCTGGTGTGTTGAGGTTGGCTGAGCAATAAAACGTTAAGAATCCTCTGGAAAGATGGTGTTTTATATAATAATCTTGCCCATTTTACCTGGTGTTTAATGATATGAAACACTGGAAAAGGTCAAGGGAAGAGTGTAGGGAGTGTGGGGACAGAGGAGGGCGAGGGTGTGCACCTGCCTGAAAACAGGAAGAGGCAGTCTTGAATGATGCGAGGGCCAGGTTATGAAAGATTTTCGATGTCCAGAGAGGAGGCGTGCTATGGCACTAACTGAGGGACAGGGACACAAGCTGTGAATGCCACAACACAGTTTCTCACAGAAGTGGTGCTGGGGACCTCCGTGTCATGATAAACCTTAGACCCCAGTACTAAGAAAAGCTGCGTTTCCTTTGATCAGCAGGTTTTTTCATCTTGGGGACAACTGAAAACTTCTGATTCTTTTCTCTTCCATTCAGTTCTCCAGGAAACTCAGTGCTGAACTGGCCGCCCATGGTCATGTCACATGTACTTTGGGGCTTGCTTTCCTATGTCCTCACTCTAATTTTTTTTAGAAACTAGTTCACCCTCCGTTTAAATATGCTCAAATTTCCTTTAACATTAGCGGTACTTCTGTTGTTGAGAAAAGATAAGGATATCCACTCTAAATGCACCCAGGTGTTTCCCAGGGTAGAAATGGACTGAGTTTCACAGGCTATTGCCTATGGGAGCGACAGAAAGGAAATGATGGCTTTTTAGGATGGCTCCTCTGTGGATGAGAGCCAGGGGGAAAGGAGCAGCGTGCCGGCTCACGGGAGCTTTAACTCCAAGATGCCCCTCACAGCTGGCGAAGCGATAAGGGGGCTGCAGCTGCCCTGGGAATGGTCATCCATGAACATGCCTCTGTCCTCTCCCACCGTGCGGGAGAGTGGACTTGAGCACAAGACAGCCTAAAGAGCGACAGTAGGCTGTCTCCATCTCCGATGTCCATGCAAAGGCAGTGGCTGCTGTCTCGCTGATCCACAAGTCACCACCAACAGACGTGTGGAAAGTGCTTGCTGCACCCCAGTGCATGTCCTTAGGGACTCCTTAGAAGTGGCCCTTGTGTGTGCCTCCTCCTGGACCCAGAACCAGGAACTCATTGTTGTGCTTGGGTGACCCTTAAACTTTCTGGGCCTCCAATTCCTTCTCTCCATGCTTGCCATGGTCTCCCAGTGACCTTCAAACTCCAAATGTAGAAATATGGATGTGCCGCTTGCTTTCTCCTGAGAACTGCTCGCTGGGCACACAGCCAAAGTAACATTCTTTGTATTCTCTATTTTTTATAACATATCGATCGTATTTCGTGCTCTAACTCCCTTATGTCTTGAATGTATTGAGCACAAGACAATTAGGGATTGTCAAAATAATTTTTTTTTTCGTATTAGGCTGTGGCTTCTTCCAAGGTCCAATGTCATCAGGCATTGATATTCATGGCCTTGAACTGTATTTCAGGGTACACTGTGTACTACAGAGCCCGAAGAAATTTCCAAAAGACCTTATCATTCCGTTGACTTAGCCACAATTATTTCAGAAGTCAGCAGGGACATTTACAAAAAAATCTATTGCAGATGGTGTCTCTATATAGAAGATGTCCTATTTTGTCTTCCTGCTTTATTCCCCTCCCCAACTTGTGTCATGCCAGGGGCCCTGTTCCACAGGCGGGGAGTCCATTCCAGCTCTCATAGGCTCATGAAGCTCCTGCTTTTCAACACAAAGGTGTCAGTGCATGAGTGAGATCAATTGTTCTCACATTTGTTGAATTCTGCTCTCTGTTCATACCATTATACATTTCTCTGTTCTGTTATATCAAGAACGAATCTGTGGACTTTAATTTTATGATCCATATTGACTCACTTGGACATTACAAGATTTGATTTAAAAAGTGCCACTTGTGGCTGTGTGGGTGGTGCATCGGTTCAGTAAGCAATCAGCTCTTGGTTTCAGCTCAGGTAGTCATCTCAGGGTCCTGAAATGAAGCCTCGTGTTGGGATCCTTGCTCAGGGGGCGTCTGCTTCAGATTCTCTCTCCCTCTCCCTCTGCCCCTCCCACTCTCTCTTTCTCAAATAAATAAATAAATCTTTAAAAGAAAAGTACCTTTGGTTAGAATACTTTACTTTCAGCTATAAAAGAGTTTGTGTAATTTGACTTCTTCTATTTCTCTATAACATCTGGTTTCATGTCCTTTGGAATGAGAACAAGGAAAGGCTTCCTATTTAAATCAAAAGTAATTTGAATTCTGCTTTTATAATATGGAACATTATAGATCATCTGGTTCCAAACTCCAATCTTTGGATAAAGAAAATGAAGCATCCCATTTCAATACCCATGCCAAATAGAAAATTTGTCATAGCCAAAATTAAAATTCATAATAGACTGAAAAATGTTCACAGTTCTATTTTTAAAGTTCAAGCAATGTAGACAACTATAGGGAAGAAACTTAAAAAGGAATCATTCTGAGGGACGGACCCGCCCTCAGAAGTCACTTGCGCTTGCTCCATTGCGTTCCGGATGTCTGTCTGCGGGGCGCATCACGGTACAGAGAACGGGTGATTTATTTATGAGTTCACTGTCTTATTAAGAGTTGTAGAAGTCATCTTACATGAACAGAACACTCGTCACGTACCTAATTATAAATGAACTCTCAGATTTCAATTAAACATTTCTTCAACACAATATCCATTAGTGCCCAAAGTATCTCCACAAATTATGATAAAAATTTTTGATGAATAGTAATACAATGGAGTCCTTCTCTTGTTTACACTTCCAAATAAATTTAAAAGCTTTAATTATAGCAAAACACACATAACAGAAAATACACCAAACAAGCACACTCCCATGCAATTCTGTGGTGTTAAGTACATTCACTTCTCCTTGCACAACTGAGCCTCTGGCCCCATTAAGCAACAACCCCCAACCCCTCCTCCGCGCCTTCCATCTCTGTGAACTGTCTATTCTCAGGACTTCACGGAAGCGGAATCTGCCAGTATTTGCCTCTTTCTGACTCTTTCCATGTAGCAAAACACCCTTGAGGATCACCCGTGCTGACGCGTATGACAGGATCTCCGTCCTATTCGAGGCCACGAGGTCTCCCATTGTATGGATAGAGCACGCCCTGTTCACTCACTCATCTTCAATGGACGCTTGGGCACTTCCAGCTCCTGGCTACTGTGAGTGATGCTGCTGTGACCCAGGTGTCCAGATCTCTCAGGACCCTGCGGTCAGTTCTTTGGGGTATGCACCCGGGAGAGGAGCTGCCAGAACGTGAGGTAATTCGATTTTATCTAAGGAGCCACTGCACTGTTTACACAGCAGCTGCCCCTTTCACACTCCAGCCGACATGGGCGAGGGCTCCAGGGCCTCCTGACCCTTGCTGACATGTGTTTCCTTTCCTGTGCTGTGCTCAATGCAGCCGTCCTGAAGGGCATGAAGTCTGTCTCCTGGTGGTTCAGACTGACATTTCCCTAATAACAGGTGAGGTTTAACACCTTTCTGAGAGGCTCCTGACCATCCACATACCTTCTTCAAAGAAACGTCTACTCAAATTCTTTGTCCATTTCTTTAACATTTCTGGGGCTTGTTACTGTTAAACAAATTCCTTATAGAATCTGCGTATTAATCTCTCATGTGATTTGCAAATGTTTTCTCCCACACAATAAACTGCATTTTCGCTCTGTGGATTCTGTCCTTTGATGCACAGAATTTTTTCATTTTTTTTAAAGATTTTTTTAATTACTTGACAGAGAGATCACAAGTAGACAGAGAGGCAGGCAGAGAGAGAGAGAGGAGGAAGCGGGCTCCCCAGTAAGCAGAGAGCCGATGCAGGGCTCGATCCCAGGACCCTGAGATCATGACCTGAGCTGAAGGCAGATGCTTAACCCACTGAGCCACCCAGGGGCCCCAGAAGTTTTTCATTTTAATGTACTCTGGTACGGTATTTTTTATTTCCTTTTGTTGCCTGTTTTTGTTTTTTGGTGTAGAATTGGGTCTCATTTTAAGTACACACTATGATTTTAGACTGTATTTATTGACTTCTCAAGAGGACAAATGGGCTTTTAGCACGCTTGAACTCTCCCCACTCTGGTATCTACCACTTGTGGATGGTGGCACGTACTCTCTTCTCTGACCCTATGTCCCATAGCTTCGCAGAGGGGCTCAACTTTCTATTCAAGCGCACGTTAGCTCGGCACATAGCCCCTTCCTCCTTCATGTCCCTCCAAGTCCTTCATCTCGATTTGTCTCAAATCCTTGGAGTTGGTGTCCCGTATGACTTCCAGAAGAGTCGCAGGTATCAAATTCTGCCCTGACTCACAGGCCCCATGGCCTCAGGCCAATGTGTGCGCAAGTCCGCAGCTGAGGCCAGCTGTGTGGGCTGCAGAGAGACACTCAGGATTTATCAGTCTTTAGATTATCTTCAGGGCCCAAAGCTGGATGAGATTTCTGAGAGAACGAATGCCAATAAAATAGAAAGAAGAAGCAATCGCAAACCTGAGCCCTTGGCCCTCTGAGTCCTAGAGGTCAAGGACACGGGGAGAAAGCAGCACAAAAGAATAGAATGAGTGACCAGTATGGGAGAGAGAAGCTAAGAGAAGTGTCCTGGATCCACAGACACTTGGATTCCAAGTCAGGGAAGGGTGCCCGAGAAGAGACCATGCTCTTCAGCCCAGTTGGGGCTGGTCATTCTAGGAAGGCTTGGGGAGCCATGTTTAGACGCAGTAATGTAGAGGTCAGCGCGACCTTGACTAGACCAGCTTCAGGGGAAGTGACTGGGTCAGGTTCAAGAATGATGAGAAACAACAACCATGTGTTCCTCTGTCGCTTTTTCTGTTGAGGAAGAGAGAAATAAGGACATGGGACGTGATGGGACAGAAGCGGCAGGGGGACGACGAGACAAGACTAGAAAGGGACGCGTGTTTGACTTCTTGTCTGTGTCCTCCCCAGGTCCGAAGAGGGAACACATTAAGAGAGGGAGGGAGACTTCCCAGGGGGTGGGAGAGGAGGGCGGGGGTGGGGGGGCATCCTGACAGACTCACGGACGTGTCGTCTGCCGTGTCTGGAGGGAAGACAGGTTGGGGCCATGCCATCGAGCGTAGCTTTGACAATATTTAATCTGATTAATTTCTATTTCTTAGAGCTCAAGCAGTGTGATTCTGAAGGAGTTTGTCTTTCAAGCCCAGCTGATGGATGGTCCTAATTTGGTTTTCCGTTAGAGAAGCTTATTGCAAGGTTCTCCATGATTTGGCCATAATTAAAAACTTTCCAGAACATCAAGGCCATCAGCGATTCCAGTGAGACAATGGGATTATGTTGTGACACACGAAAGTTTACGGCTTGCAACTACATAACACTTTGTTATTTTAATAAGGGAGAAGGATGTGGCGTGTCGCATGATTAAATCAGCAAGGAAATGGGATTTCTAACTATCTGATATTTACTCCTCACACTCTGATGTGACAGCCCCATTTTTAACTCAAATAATGAATGACTGTATACGAGACTGGATTCTCCAGAGAAACAGAACCAATCCAATACGTAGAAAGAGATTTATTATAAGAATTTGTCTCGTGCTGTTAGGGAGGCTAAGAAGTCCCAAGATCTGCACTCAGTGGGCTGGAGACCCTGGAGAGCGGACGGTGTGGTCGCGTCCCAGCCTGAAGCCGATGACGTGAGTTCCAGTCCGAGCCCAGACTCAAAGGCAGGACGAGGTGGCACCCCGCTAAAGGCAGGCAGAGAAGCAAGTTCTCTCCTCCCCCGTGTTTTGTCTGTCTATGCAGGCTTCGGTTTGGAGAATGCACACCCACACTGGAGAGGCTAGTGTGCTCTAGCGGTCCCATGCTAATCTCACCCAGAAGCACATCCCGGACCACCCAGAATGAGAGTTACCCCCAAGTCCGCGCACCCTGCGGCCCAGCCAAACTGACCCAAGAGCATTCCAGATGAGTATTTATGAAAATAAATAGGAAGGGCTCATGGTAGAGAAACAGGTGTCATTTATTAGACAGCAAAACCATTCAAGGTGCAGAAAATAGTCGGAAAACGGTTCGTAGAAAACCCTAACAGGGAACGGTTGTGGCTCATGTTTGGTGTGCGTAAACGTATTACACAGAAGAAACAACAGAAGGAAAACCTCTGGAAATTAAGACAAGAAGATCTTATGTCGGGAAATACATTAGTTTCCTAGGGCTTTCATAACAAATTACCAGATTGGGCGATTTGAACAACAGAACTTTTTTTCTCACAGATTTGAAGGCTGAAAGTCCACGGTCAAAGTGTTGGCAGGTTTGGTTTCCTTCAAGGCCTGTAAGGGGAGGGCCTACTCCAGGCCTCTCTCCTTGGCATGTCTGTGACCCCTCCTTACTCTGTGTCCCAACGCACATGTCCTCTGTCCATGCATGTCCCACTGTCCCTGCGTGTCCAAACTCTTCCTTCTTATGAGGAAACCAGTGGATGGACAACAGCCCCCACAATGGCCTCTTCTTAATCAAATATTTAAAGGCTTCATCTCCAAGCACAACCCCATTCTGCCATACTTGGGGTTAGGACTTCAACATATAAATATTTGGGGGGAATACGGTTCAGCCCATAACAGGAAGTATATTGACCTTCTGAGGTTATTAATTTTTTGATAGGATTTTTTTTAAGATTTTTTTTTTTTTTAAGACAGCCAGCGGGATGTAGAATGCACCCGTGAGTGGTGAGGGAGCAGGGACAGAGAGGGAGGGAGAGATTGGATCTGAGCAGGCTCCACACTCAGCACAGAGCCCGATGTGGGGCTCAATCTTACCTGAGATCACAACGTGAGCTGAAGTCAGGAGTCAGACACTCAACCCCCTGAGCCACCAGGGGCCCTGGATAGGGACTTCTCCGGAGGCTACTTCCCAGTGACCTCTACCCCACAGTTAGGAAACGTACAGTTTGTGACACCGAGACCTTGACCGTGAGCTGGGCTTAGTGCCTCGCTTCAAACCAACAGAGATCGGCAGAGACCACAGTGCCGCATTGAGTCCCGAGGCACTGCTATGTCTCCTTTTCTGTCTTCGCTCATCCACTCCAAGGCCGTATGGATGTTGTTTTGGAAGATAAGTCAAGGATGTGCGTGGAGGTGGGGGAGCGACATGTTGTCGCAAATATCACATGAAAACCAAGACCCGGCTGCTGGCTTTGGGGACATGCGCTGAGCACAGATCTGGCAACAGCCGTTCTCGTGGGGCACCGGAAGACTGACTGGAGAGGGTTTAAGACAACGTGGAGGGACCAGATCTGGGGACAGCTGGTACAGACCACTCTTTCGGGAAACTCTGGTGTAGTGGGGAGCAAAGCGGGCCAGGACTTTAACTAAGGAAGGGGGCTCCAAGTCGGGCTTCATTCATATCCTGGGAAGCAGGAGATATTATCCTGCACTTGGACGCTTTTGGAAATAATTCAAAGAAAAGTGAAAAAGTTGCAAGAGGAGAGAATGGTAATTGCTAATGGCCCTTTGTCCTTAAATACTGTAAGAACAGACCCTTTCATCTCATCGTACGGTGGGGACCCCAAGGTACAGGGGCAGATGCTGGGAGGCAGGTAAACCTAAGGCAGGGAGCCTGTGGAAATTCTCTTCTCATGTTTTCATGTTTCTAGTGAAGTCAGAGGTGCGGGAGATGAGAAGCGGAGAGTAAGTTTTGCGAGGAGATGCTGGGAGTTCAATGCATAAAGGGAAGTTCGAAAAGCAGCCAGGAGAAGAGAGAAGTGAACAGGCAGAGAAGCACAGTGTGGGGTCCGGCAGCGTTGGGTACGCACCCACGTCTCAGGCCATCCGTCCCTACATCCTCCTGTGTCTGTTTCTGTGTGATCTGCCGTCCGGGTACAGACGCGGGAAGGGTGGAAGGTTCAGGATGGCCAGGGCTGTGACCGAGTGCCTGGAAGTGAGACTAGAGCTCAAGAGTGTGGTGTCCCAGTCACAGACTGTGGGAGTTAAGGGGTGTGATGGGAGGCAGGTGGCATGGAGGGAAGGCGGAGAGGGTTGGGAAATAGGTCACTGGGGAAAATGCCGAGTTACTCTGCTTAAAGATGCTCGATTCTATTATTTGAATATTTGGACTAAGTACGTTTGATTTCTCTTTTTTAAACATTTACAGAAATGATGAAGAACACAGGACTCGGCCTTCTAAACTCCTGAATCCAAGAATGAATTAAGAGAAGCAAACTGTCCCAGGTGTTGAATACTTCAGAAATGGTCATTCCTGCCTGGGTATTCAGGAAGGCAGGGTCAAACTTTAAGGTCAGTGATTTAATCAGGGCGATCCCGGGGAGCTCAGAGACAGGAGCTGCTGTTAAGAACCATACATGTGTTGGAGAGGATGTGGAGAAAGGGGAACCCTCTTACATTGTTGGTGGGAATGCAAGCTAGTGCAGCCACTTTGGAAAACAGTGTGGAGATTCCTTAAGAAATAAAAAATACAGCTTCCCTATGACCCTGCAATTGACTACTGGGTATTTACCCCAAAGATACAGATGTAGTGAAAAGAAGGGCCATCTCTACCCCAATGGTACATGGGGTACAACAATGGCCATGGTCGCCGAACTGTGGAAAGAACCAAGATGCCCTTCAACGGACGAATGGATAAGATGTGGTCCATATACACTATGGAGTATGATGCCTCCATCAGAAAGGACGAATACCCAACTTTTGTAGCAACATGGACGGGACTGGAAGAGATTCTGCTGAGTGAAATAAGTCAAGCAGAGAGAGTCAATTATCATAGGGTTTCACTTACTTGTGGAGCATAACAATAGCATGGAGGACATGGGGAGTTAGAGAGGAGAAGGGAGTTGGGGGAAATTGGAAGGGGAGGTGAACCATGAGAGACTATGGACTCTGAAAAACTGTCTGAGGGTTTTGAAGGGGCGGGAGGTAGGAGGTTGGGGAACCAGGTGGTGGGTATTAGAGAGGGCATGGATTGCATGGAGCACTGGGTGTGGTGCAAAAACAATGAATACTATTACACTGAAAAGAAATAAAAAATAAAAATTTAAAAAATAAAATAAAAAAAAAGAACCATGGAGGATTTCCCTCTGGCTGTCTGCAGAGCTTCTCAAATGCTTCACCTTGATGGGGCAGGGCTGAGCCCCCTGCCCTCTCCCCCTCCTGCCTCCATCCCGCACAGTGACTGAGCTCATCGGAGCCAGCGGGGACCCTCACTCCCATCTGCAGATGGCCCCGTTTCTGCTCACTGCTACTTCCCAGGTCAGCAGGCATTTTTGTTCCCAACAGGTCCACAGATGAAGCAGGCTTCTTGCAATCTGCCCCAAACCTGGCTGTGACCTTACAGACCACAGAGGCCAGGAGGTCTCCAGAAGATGCACAAACTCCCCCTTCCTGCCCACAACATGTGCCCTTCCCCTGAGAAAAAAAAGCCTTTTAAGTGCTTTAGCACAGGTCCTCCAAAGGGAGAGCTATTTAACATTCCGAACGAGTCGGATAAAAGAAAACAGAAGCTCCTTCGAGGGGCCGAGGACTCTTCTGAGGGAAGGAGTGGGCATCTGGGAAGGAGCCGCAAGAGAGGGAGGCATAGACCAGTGGGACCTGGGACCACTGGCACTGCACACCTGCTGGATGGCCACAAGGGGTGCAGCTGGCAGGAGCGTCTCAGGGGAGCAGCCTTGGAAGTCAGCCTTGTCTGGGTTCGCCTAGGAGTCCCTCAAGTGCGAGCTCTCCCCAAAGGAGGCCACGTACTGTCATGTCACCCTCTCTCTAGCTGCAGAGTGTGCTGGAAAGACATTCCTGTTGTGGGCCATAGATGTTCAGGATTCTCTGATAAAAGTCTGGCTGGTGCTGTACTAGGTGTCAGAGCCAACTACGATGCTTTGAATCATACCCAAGGTACTCAGCCAAAAACCAACCAAACAATAAGAAACAACAACAACAACAACGAAAACCCACAATTCTCCGGTCGTAGAGTTAATAGGAACACAAAGATGAAAAAAGGAGTTTTCCCCCCCAGGCCTGGGCCAACAGTGCACGTATTTCTTCTGCTGGATTTATCTTGTTTTGCCCAGATCTCATGATTTCCTTACCTTGGCTTTCCAAAACTTGATCTGACTCACATTCACAGGTCCCTTGTTTCCACTAAAATAAAGGTGATGTGGGTGCCTGGGTGGCTCAGTTGGTTGGGTGACTGCCTTAGGCTCAGGTCATGATCCTGGAGTCCTAGGATCGAGTCCCGCATCAGGCTCCCAGCTCCATGGGGAGTCTGCTTCTCCCTCTGACCTTCTCCTCACTCATGCTCTCTCTCACTGTCTCTTAAATAAATAAATAAATAAATAAATAAAATAAAGGTGATGTAAAGGACGGTAATTCCAATGCCTCATAAATCAAGAGTCGGTTGGATTCCTCCATTCCTGCAGTGACGGCCTCTGTTTGGGGAACAGCTGGGGGTTCCCCAAGGAGGAAACAGACAGATGCCGTAGACCGAGCCATTCTCCTACAGTATGTGTCAGAGAGAACCGAAAGCCCAGCCCAGGTGGGAACGAGTGCACACGGTGGAGCAACATCATCCACCACGGCCAAACTGTGGGACAGTGTGCGTCCCTACGCTCATGAACGGACAAGTCGTAGTTTGTCCACACACCGGAACAGCATCAGCAGGGCAGGGATCAAATCCCGACACCGGCGTGACGTGCATCAGTCTTGAAAAACTTAAGTGAGAGAAGCCAGTCACCCACGGCCATGTACTTCCTGATTCCATTTATCTAGGACGGCAAACGCAGAGACAGAAATCGAATCGTGTTTATTAAGGCCTAGAGAGAAGGAAGAGTCATGAGTGACCACCACTGGGTAGAGAGTTTATTCCTGAGGCCAGAAAAATAGTGCAAAACTAGACCTTAAGGGTGGTTGCCCGAGTCCACGACTGTACTACAGAACAGTGAGCAGCGCACCCCAAGAAGCACACTGTGCGGTAGGTGAATTTGAAAAAAAAATTATTTTATTTTATTTATTTGAGACACAGAAAGAGAGAGAGAGAGCGAGCACACGCGCATGAGTGGGGGAGGGGCAAAGGGACGGGCAGACTCCCCACTGAGCAGGGAGCCCGGTGCGGGACTTGATCCCTGGACCCGCTGGATCACGACCTGAGCTGAAGTCCTACGGTTCACCGACGGAGCCCCCCGGGCACTCCATGAATCCTATCCTAAAAGGCACCGAGAACTTCACTACGCCATGTACTGTTCAGAGATCCACAGAGGCAGAAGATGTGTCCATGATGGACTGAAAACAGCGGCTCCTAACACTGTATCTCTTCCAAGTCTGCATCATTTACAAGGATTCCGTCTCGTGTCCGTCTGGTCGAAGACAGGAACGCCCTTGGCTGGGAACGCCCTGCCCTGACCCAGAGCCCCTACCGCCCGCGGGGAGCACCCCCCACCCCCTTTCTCTGCGCAGAGCCCAAGCTGCGGCTGGCCCGGCTCTCGCGGCTCTTACTGTGGTCGCACTGGGAGCTCGGAAACAGCGCGGACACTCAGCGGTCAGTTACTTAGGGCAGCCAGGGGCTTTTTGCGAGGGAGACCCCTGCGTGGCCGCAGCCGGTCTGTGGATCTGTGGGTACGGAAGGAACGTGCTTACGGCAGACGGCCGTCTCTGAAACGCATCCGCGACCATCAAAGCCCGAGTCAGGCCTGCATTGCACTGACGGTCGAAGAAAGCTACCCGGCGGGCGCTCGTGCTCCGGGTCGCGCCGTCTCGAGTGTCGTTGATCCGTCCGACTCAAGTGGGTGAAGACATGGTTACTTTCCCTTCCTCGGCCATGTTTCCTGCCCCCGCGACCATCGCTGGGCATATCAGAGCGCGGAGGGCCGGTGCCTCGATGCTCCGCTTGCGGACTCTGCGCTGTGTGCGGGGTGAGCCCAAGTCCCTGCCTGGGCTCAGACACCACCGTGGAACGCGGATCCCAGTCCTGCCTCGCTCCTGACGTCCTGCGTTCTGGTCCCCGTCCCTACAAACGCAACGCAGCTTCTTCCCTGACTTTTCTTTTCTTCCTTTAACCTCCGCATGCCCCTCCCGCCCCGACCTCCTCCGGTGGCTTGCACATACCTTGAGCGTCACTGATTCCCACTGATGACATCTTGGTGCTAAGAATCATGACCCACTTGATTTTTCACTTTTTCTGAGCGGGACAACTAGTATTTATACACTAGAAGTGCAGAGATAAAATCGTGTACAAGATGCTAGGAAAACATTACAGAGTGGGTGGGCATTCCTAATTGGAAAGTCTTGGAAATTGGGTGGACAGAGCAAGTCGGTGCCCATTTACTATAGAAGAGTTTTCAGTTGACACTTCTTCCTGGGTAAGATCCTTCAAGGACTTTCATTTCCTTATCTTTGCTTCCAAAGCCATCATGATTTTGGCTTCAGTGCCTTTCTTCAGGCCTAATTTGTTTTAGTCCTCTGCAGGCCCCCAGCCAAACAGACCCATTCATCATTCCCTGTATACACAGCCTGCTCCGAATCTCTGCCCCTTGGATCACGGGGACAGGAGCAGGCTCACATCTGTGTGCGCAGGTGTGTGCTGCCTCCTCCAGACACCTGTTCCCCAGCCCGGAAAGACCTAACGTTAGATCCCCCATCACAGCGTGTCCCACTTCCTGGGCAGCCCCTCAAGGTGCTTTCACTCTCTAGCTGGCTTCTGTGCCCTGTGCCCATCATGGGACTCTGCTGGTTTACCAGGGCCCTGAGCACAAGCACCATATCTTGCTGGATTTTACCTTAAGGGTAGTAAGAATTTTGTAAAGGTTGATTGAAAATGAAATGGATAATAGTAAGGTTAAAATATGTTTTTCTGGCAAAGATCTCTGGCTCACTAGTAAGTTGATATATGTAGGTTGGAGGCCTCTTTGGGGGGCTAATTGGTTTGGACTGAGAGACAATGTCTTCCTGTTTTGCTTTCTTCATTAAGAATTCCCTGAGCCCTAGCTCTGAAGGGCTTGGCTCCGAAGGGGTTAAATTCCCTGTCTGAGGCATGGCCTAAGCCATTTGCGACTCTCAGCCTGAGATTGCACATTTCTGAAACAAGGGAAATAGTATTGCTTAGGCTCAGCTTCCCTGTCTGAAGAATGGGCTGGAGCAGCAGCTTGCTGTAGGCTGAGAAGGCTGTGCAGGATAATCCAGGCAAGCCCTTAGCATGATGCAGGCCCGTGTCACTAACAACGCCCTGCCTGGTCCTCCAGTGAGCAGGAGTCTGATTAAGTAACTGCAAATACTGTGTTAGATTCGTGGTGGTAGGATTCACACATCACTGGCTTGAACCAGATACAATCCAGCCCTTCCCATTCCTGCCCAAATCAGGGTTCCTCAGCTCTAAGCTTAAGAGAAATTTGAAACCTGCCCAACCTACCTCTATTACCAAATATCACATCATGGAAATACATATATTTTACCACATTTGCTAGAAAACAAATGTTTTGGGGACCCAACCAGGAGAAATGTAAAATTCCAAGCATCTTAATTATTTATCAGAGTGCCTTTTTGTGCACACAACAGAAAAGTAATGTCCATTTCTCAAAGTCTGCCTAAATTTACTAAATAGAGTTAATCATCATTAAGCCTTAAATGATATGTGAGATCAATGTGATTGCTGAGAAAACATGATAAATTACTTCTTGCTACCACTTCTTAAATATTGGAATCTTGGACGTTTACTGAAGAGTTTTGTATATATTGAATATTCTATCTCTAAAACAAATAGAAGCATCAATACGGAAAGTGGAAGGAAGTGATTTTGCATTAAATTTAAAGCACATCTGTTCACATGGGGAACGAAGTCCACAGTAGAATTGAAAGTAAGCCGATGTGATTTTTAACCCCAAAAAGTGAAGCACCTTGACTCTCTAGCCTAGGATTTTTAAGTAGAAAAGGGTCAGGGCAGCTCTCAAAAACTGACTCTCCCCTCACCTAAAATGCACGTGATATGCTGGGACATTTCAGGCAGAGTAACCCTAAGAAAATCGATAGCTCTTTGGTGCTTGTTCCTGCCTGAATCAGGACCTATGCATGACTGAGGGTCTGCTTTTGCTGCCAGTGCCACAGGCCATCTTCCCACGCCCCACACAGAAGACACAAAGTTTCTGCAGTGTCAGGCAGACGGCGTGTGCCTCCCGTCAGGTCCGCTTTCCATTCAGGAGCCCATACGGTTTCCAGAACTCTGCTCCCTTTGCCCAAAACCTGTCTTCTTATTTTTACCACAGAGAGAGCTTCTTGTTCCGAGATTTACCATTCCTAACGACCACCGATGTCAGTGACTTCCTAACTCTTCACCGGGTGCGTACTTTGTGAGTCCCTGCTGGGAGTCCAGAGATGAGGAAGGACAGTCCTCACCTCCAGGCCAGAGTCCGCGAAGGGCTGAAGGAGAAGGAAAGGAAGAAGATGCCCGAAGAGTTCCACTAGCCGGCCCGGCGCAGTGTGGATCTCAGCGACGTTCACTGAGTCCCTCAGTGCATTTTCATACCAACTGCCAGGCATCCTAGACGTGGGTGCACTCCACTGTGGGAGGACTTTGTTCCCCTAAAACCGTAGGTGGGTGTGTTGTGGTTGCCAAGGACCCGCAGGCCTTTTCTTGGGAACAGGCCTTCCCATTACCCACTTCATTGGTAAGTTGTCTCTCGCGACCCACTCATGGGTCCCCATGTTCCTCTAGACAAGCAGAGGAAATAAGATCATCCCAGAAACTTGTGTCTTGAGTAAAGTGAGACAAACATAAAAAAATGGCAAAAATAAAAATGGCAGATTTTCATTTTGTAAGTTGGGTTCAGTAAAGCGATCTTCTTTCAATATAATATATTTTTTATGATCTAATAATGGAGAGTTTCTGCTGCTTGCAGACGCATAAGACCGAGCTTGTACGACCAAACCCAGATGCATCCCCTATGAAAAATGACATAGATCTTGGTGGAGGTGGACGTTGGTTTCCAAGGGCAGTGGAGCAGCCTGTATGAAATCAACCCTCCTCAAGAAAAACATGAAAACTAAATAAAATTTAGAAGGTATTTATTTGAAGTATCAGAGAGTAACCAAGGCATCCAGATATGGAGGGTCTAAAACTGTGCGTGAAGAGAAGTCCACTACGCTGAGGTCAGCGTTCTCCACTCCTTCTCATATGGGATAGCATCGTCTGCAGTGAGAGGCCAAGAAGTTACGCAGAACTCGAGGCTGAGACATTTGGGTGTCTCGTAGGGCCGGGAAGATGAAAACTGGAATTCAGGGCTTCCGACCCCACAAGGGCAAGGATGCTGAGGTCATGGGAATGATGGATTTCTCAATTGCATTCCCAGAGTGGGCACGGAGCAGTCAGTCCAAGGCGCAGAGGACCAGGCAAGAGTGGTGTGGGGAGGAGGAGTGTGGCTGGGCAGAGCACTGAGTGGACCGTCCAGCTCAGCCTGATGAATCTGACCAAGATCCTTGAGACGGGGACACCTGCCGAGCAGAGGGCAGGGAAGGGGTGTGGGGAGTGAGGGAAGCCAGAGTAAGGTGCTCCCGATACATGACCTCAGCATCTGGCCCATCTGCTTGTCCTTTCTATGTTCATTGCTCTTCTATGTTCCCTCTCCCCCGATCATGAGAAACAAAGTCTAGTGAGAGAGTAAAGGGTCGAACCGAATGAGGCATTCCCTAACAGGATGGCACCGAGATCTTGGTCACGGCGCATGTGAGGAAGCCCTTCTGACAAACTGCCAAGCCAGGGCTGGAACAGGGGCACCGATCACGTAGCTGGAAGGTAGCTCTAAGGACAAAGAAAAGTAGTTGAAGATGCTCTGATCGAACTCACACAAAATCCAGGTGCTTCAGGGGACAGGGATGCAGGGCATCACACTGAGGTGCTAAAGCCAGCAGACTACAGTTTGGCTGTTCAGATGCTTTCAAGTCCACTGCTGTCTGTTGGACAACTGCACTGTCTCCCTTGACCAGCCCATGGCCCTTTGGGAATCCTTGTGGTGATCTAACACTCTTGATCACCACCTAGCCCCTTCATACTTGCCTGGGGTCCTGCCATGTCTATAGGACGCCAGGCTCTCAGTGCCTCCAGAGCCCTGCAAATACACACCTGTCCTGGATTAGGACAGAGACCCCTGCCGAGGGAGGATCCCCGCTGGCTGAAGCTATGGGAAGAAAGCCAGGGAAAGCATGGTAGATGGGGGTGAAGACGAAGACCAGGGGAGAAGAGGAAGGAGGAAGACATTGGAAGCCACGTGGCACAGACAGAGAAGGGCTAGGAATTTTTTTACCCCATTCTCCTAGCTCTAAGCAAATGAGACATCCTTAATGTCCTCCCGCCTTCCAGGTCCTGATTTTACCTTAAAATGTGTTTTTTTCTCTTTAGTTTTGATTTTTAGAGTTTTTTTTTTTTTTTTAAGTTTAACAGTAATTATCTATTTACAAATGCAGAAGTATTCCAAGAGAGCCCTCAGGAGCTAGGGACAATGGCAAAGCCAAACGTGATCTCTGAATCATGTAGCAGAAGTCAGTCTGTGCCCTTTTGGGGGTGAAGCCTTGAGGTCATCTTGACTCCTCCATCCTCTGTCCTGCAAAGCAAACAACACTGTGATGGTGAAGAGCCCAGGTATCCAGAAAATCACGGAAGAGAGGGCTGATGTGTGAAATGATGTAGATGTGACCACTTAAAAATAATGGGGGACGCATGTAATCTTGTCTCCAGTGGATGCCTTGTGAGACTGTGTGTGCGTGTGTGTGTGCAACAACCAAAAACAGCATGGCTCCGTTGTGGGCATTGCATCAGTTTGTGTAAACCATGAGCGCTAGCCTGGAGGTCAGCTCAGTTTCTAGATATCAGAGGTTATGTTTCCTCCTTCTCAGAAGGCAGCTATAAAATGAGGTCATTCAATGCAAGCTCTGTATTTCACGTATGAGATAGCTCAGGCCCACAGAGGTCATGCAGCTGGTCAAGGTTAGACGTGGCTTTGCATCCTGGTAATGTGTGTACTAGTTACAGTGTTCGGTAAGGCGGTCGCTCCACGCGTGGTGTGTAGCACATTATGTGTAATTAGGCCATTTAGTCCTCTCGGCCACTCTGAAAGCCAGGCATTGTGAGGACCTTAAGGATGGAGAGGGTTTCCTACTTTCCCAAGCTATGCAGCTACTACTCAGCGGGGCTGGGATTCTGCATCTGACTGTGGGCATCGAATGCCAAGCCTCTGTAGGCAGCCCTTCCCACGGGCAGAGAAGGGCCACCGCTCGGGAGCTGCTTTGTGAGGCCAGACGACGGGCAGGCCTCCCACTTCTCATGCATAATACTGATTACCTTCAGACACCCACACTCAAGGCTATCATTGGTAAACTCTATTAAAACTAAATCAAAGAAGATAATCAGGAGATCAACTGTCCAGCAAAAGAACCACTTTTCACCTGGCATACACAATCAAATATTGAAACCTGCACAGCAAAAGAATCCATTATTAGTAAAATAACTATATTACACAAAATGCAATGATAATGAACTCAGTGAACTTCGTGCTATATGACTGTTATATGAATGCTTACTATTCATAAGAGGAAAAGGATCTTCTTTCATTTTCTTATGCACACATTCACCTTCTTCCATGATACTGGCCCTGGGGTCACGGGCTTTGCTGTTTTCATGATGGTAGGGAAACAAACAGGGAAATTCAATGCTTCCATTAGTGGGCAGACCATTAATTTAACTTTAATCAATATGACTACTAAGAGTTCATTGAAAATCCATACTCTTGTTTCTATAATACTAAAGCATAATTAATTATAAAAACATGTAATAAACATGTTTCCTAAGTAGATAAAAATTGGATTTTAATAAAGTAGCTTATTATTATGTACATGAGGTGATTAACATTTTCTGTGTAAGCTTTTGGGATATTAGATACAGTGATTTTTTTTTTTTGAAAAATAAAACTGCAGTGAAGTTACAGAGTGATATGGATTAAATCCATCCTTTCTGTTCCCTCCGTTGGCTGTGCATGGGCCGTTGTCTTTTTCAGAGTAAACTAGGGGAGAAAGATGTATCTGCTTTGTTGTTTTAATGCCAATGAGCCCCCACGGATCTAAGCAGACCCCGTTTCATTAGGACGGACGTAAAATTGCCACATTAGAGCATGGTCTGAGCACAATAGAAAGCAATTGAATAATCTATTCAAAATCTAAATGTGAATTATAATAAACACAGGATTTATTATTAGTCCTGCCACCAAATCGTATTAATCTTTGGAGTGTTTTATTTGTTCCAAGGTCATGTCTGTCAAATCTTGCAGAGGTTTTAGAGTTACAATGTAGATTCTAAACAGAGCAAATATTATCTGATTGACTCATTTTACTGCTAAGAACTGGATGTGCTTTCATATTAGACTAGTGTATGCAGCCATAAATCTGTCTGGAAATGTGGAGGACAGCTTTGTTTGAGTACCCATGACTTCTCTTTGTAAAAATTACACTATTGTTCATTGGTTCTTACTAAACCCTATAAATGAAATAGTTATTATAAAGTAGGACCTGGAAGGTTAAAAAAAATAAATAAATGGAGGTTCCAGTGTCTGAGGTATACATAGAAAGTCAGTGGTAAAGCTGGTGATAGGTCCTATGTCCCAAGACTTGGGACAATTACTGTGTTGGCAAAGAGATTTCCATGGCTCTCCTGGACACCCACCCAGCATTGAGGTAATTGGCAAATCGAACTTAAAATCAGAGCACATGATTCTAAGATGCATGTTAATAAATCAATTATACCTTTTATAATCTCTAAAGCAACCATTAAGAAAATAACTTAAAAATATAGTAAAAAACTTAAGAATAAAATTCAAGTGGTAGACTGAAAGTACTTACTTACAAAAATAGAAAATAGACAAAGAGAACAAAGAAACAAGAAGACAGGAGAATAAAGAAAATGTAGCAAAACACGACATCTGTAAAGCTAGCCACACCAAAAATTACATTAAATGTGGATGGTCTAACCACCACAACATAAAAACAAAGATTATAGGACCAGATACAAAAGTGATATTATATATATGCTGTCTATAAGACACATGAGTAGACTCAAAGATACAAATAGTTTGAAAGTAAAAGATGGTAGTAGATGTGCCCTACAAATAGTAATCCTAAGAGCTGAGTCTGTTAATACCAGAGAAAAAGGACTTCAAGATGAGAAATATCATTAGATAAAAAGAGAGTGAAAATGAGGAAGGCTTAACAATGATAAATTTATTTGTACCTAGCAACAGAGCCTGCAAATATATAAAATAAAAAAATGATTCAAAGAACAGACAGAAAACTAGGAAGAATGAAGAGTTGCATGTTATTGACCAACTCACTCTAATGACTGAGAACATCGTAGTGTTTTCACTGTCTTTATGATGAGTGAAAACAGCACAGGACATGTTATCCAACGAGTGCTGAATATGTTTATTTAGGACCTCCTGTTCATCATCCAAGAAAGCTCTTTAATGAGAAAAGTTTAAAAGCCTGTTATTTACAAGTATTAGAATCATAGAAGAATGTTCATGGAGCACAATGAAACCAAATTAGAAATCAACCGTGGGGGATTTATAAATCCCCATATACTTGGAAATTTAAAAACACACTTCTAAGTAACCCATGGGTCAAAAGAGGCATAAAGAGGAAAATTGGAAAGTATGTTGAAGCTGCAGGAAAACAAAAATATGGCGTAGCCAAAGTAAGGAGATGCCTGATGAATGCCGATATGAGAAGAGAAATGTCTCAAGTGCATAAGTCAGGCTTCCATTTTAAAGAAGTAGAAGAAAAAAACTGACCCAAAGTAAAGTTGAAGAGATGTAATGATTAAGATCAAGCAGAAGTCAAATAAAGAAATAATAGAAAAATAATAGAAAAAAGCAATAAAACTAAAAATTGCTTCCTTGAAAATATCAACCACTTTGACAAATCTTTCTATAAGCTATAAATACATAAAATAGAGAAGACAAAAAAATACAAGAATCAGGAATGTAATAGGGTCATTACTACCTAGTCTACTGAAAATTTAAGTATTATAGAATATATTTTGGTCACTATTTTACCAATAAATTTGATAGCTTAGATTAAATGATCAAACTTTTTTGAAAAACAAAGATTACTAAAACATACTCAAGACAAAAAAGAAAATGTAAATAGTTCACAGTTAAGGAATATGTGTTGATAACTAAAAATCTTCCCATGGGGAGCCTCAGTTGCTCAGCGGGTTAAGCATCTGCCTTCGGCTCAGGTCACGATCACGGGGCCCTGGGATCGAGTCCCACATTGGGCTCCCTGCTTCACTCACTCTCTCTCTACTCAATCTCTCTCTCTCAAAGCAATAAAATCTTAAAAAAAAAAAAAAAATCTTCCCACAGAGATAAGTCCAAACCATTGGGATTTTACCAGGAAATTCTGCAAGTATTTAGAGAAGAAATAATTTTAATACTTTACAAACTCTCTGAAAGATAGAGAAGAAAGGAATAAATGCTTCTAACTCATTCTATGAAGCCAGTATTACCTGATATCACATACACAAAGATTGCAAGAAAGCAACAACAAAACCAATCTACAGACCAAAATTCCTCACAAATGCAAAATCCTTTGTTCACCGGTTATACATCATGATCAAGTGGAACTTGCCCTGTTGAGTTTAGGGTTACATCTGAAAACCCACTAACGTAATATCCCATAATAGAAGAAAGGAGAAAAAAACATGTAATTTCAATAAAAATTTTAAAAGCACCTAACAATATCTCAGAAACAATTTTTTAAAGATTTTATTTATGTATTTGACAGAGAGAGACACAGCCATCAAGGCAGCACAGGCAGAAGGAGAGGGAGAAGCAGGCCTCGTGCGGAGCAGGGAACCCAATGCAGGGCTCAATCCCAGGACCCTGGGATCATGACCTGAGCTGAAGGCAAAGACTTAATGCACTGAGACACCCAGGTGTCTCCCAGAACGAGTTACTAAAAAAAAAAAAAAAAAGTTTGCAGTACACTAGAGATAGAAGGGAACTACTTCAACTTGATTTACAGAATATACAAAAACTTGTAGTAAAATCTTACTTAGTTGTGAAATAGTGAATTCTTTTTCTTTAAAACTGAGCATAAGGTGAGAATGACTGGTTTTGCCACTTCTGTTAAACATGTACTGGGGATTTTAGATAATACACTACAGGGGAATAATAAATAAATTAAAAGCACGTAAAGTGGAAGGGAAAAATACGAAAGTGTCTTTGTTTTTGGTTTACATGGCTCTGTAAATAGAAAATCCCAAGGAGTTTACAAACACTTCTAGAACTAATAAAATTAGCCTGGTCACAAGATATAAAATCAATATACAAAAATCAATTGTATTACATACAAGCAACAAACAATCGAAGTGTAAAATTACCATACATTAATTTATAATAGCTTCAACTAGAATAATTAGGAATAAATATAATAAAAGAAATGAAAGATGTATATATTTAAAACTAAATACATTGCTATAAAAGATGTAAATAATAGACATTTGGGGTTCATAAATTGGAAGATTCAATATTGTCCCTGTGGCAGTAACCTCTAAAATAATCCTAAAGTCCATGTGATCTCTGTGTAGTCCCATCAGGTCTACTATAAGAACTTATACTAACATTGACCTGCATGTGCAGAGAACCTAGGATAACCAAATCAATTTTGGAAAAGAATAAAATTGAGGGGCTTACTTTGTTTGATTTCAAAACTTACGCTAAATCTGCAATGATCAAGGCACACAATGGACCAGAACCAAAGGCCTAGAAATAAAACCTTACATTTGTGGGGCTTGGTATTTGACAAAATTGCAAAGGTGATTCAATAAGGAAAGGAAAATTCCCAACAGATGGTGCTGGAACAATGGGATATTCATATGTAAAAAGCATAAACTCAGACCCTTACCTCAAACTGTATGAAAACACTAAGTCAACAAGTATTAGGCCCACAGGTAAGAGCTCAAACTGTAATACATCCAGAAAAATAAATAGGAGAATGTCTTTGTGACCTTGAATTAGTAAAGATTTCTGATATAAAATATCAAATTGTGGCCATATGTAAGATTGTCTTGATAAACTGGACGTCATCAAATCAAACACTTTTGTGCCTTATCAAGACTATAAGGACGTGGAAAGACAGGCTGGAGATAGAATGTGTTTGTGTATGATACATCTGAAAGAGGAATTGTAGCTCAGGTGTATAAAGAACTCTTAAAACTCAATAATAATAAATCCAATAATCCCATTAAATAATGGGTAAAAGATCTGGATTGGTATTTCATCAAAGAAGACATAGTAGTGGCTAACAAGTATGTGAAATGATGCTAAACATCATTTTTCATTAGGGAAACTCAAATTAAAACCACAATGAGATACCACCGCACATGTATTAGAACAGTTGTAAGCAAAAAGGCTGAGAATTTCAAGTGTTCAGGAGGTTATAGAGAAACTGGAACATCTATTCATTGCTGGCAAAATTTCCAAATGATGTGATCAATTTGTAAAACAATTTCTTTTTTTTTTTTTTCAAAGATTTTATTTATTTATTCGACAGGGAGAGAGAGATAGCAAGAGAGAGCACAAGCAAGGGGAACAGCAGAGGGAGAGGGGGAAGCAGGCTTCCTGCTGAGCAAGGAGCCTGATGTGGGTCTCAATCCCAAGGCCCTGAGATCATGACCTGAGCTCAAGGCAGACACTTAACCGTCTGAGCCCCCCGGGTGCCCTTGTGAAACAATTTCTTGAAGTTAAACATACACGGACCATAGATTCAGCTTCCTGTCCCGAGGTGTTTCAAGGAAATGAATGAAAGCATTCATGCCCAGAGAGACACGCATGTGAGTGTTTGTGACAGCAACAATGTCCGTCATACCTACACTAGTGAGAACATACCTGCCCATTAACTACAGAATGGGTGATCGAGATGTGGAGTGCCCATCCAGCGGAGTACTACTCTATAATTAAAAGAGCCACTGAAACCCAGTGTTATGTAAGAGATGCCAGCTGCAAAAGGCCCTGTATTACAAGATTACATTCATACGCAGTGTCTATAAGGGCAAGTTTGTAGACCAGAAAGAGACAACAAAGAAAAAGAACATTGTAACAGAAATGAAGAATGCCCTTGACCTGATGAGTAGCAGAATCTTCCAGCACTTTGGTGCACAGATTACTTTGAGGTAAAGGTGCTTACACAATAACAAATGCAAGGAAAACACTGTGATTTTTTTCTTAAAAGCAGAAGAGGAAATTCTCACGTGATAAATGACCTTTCTGAACCGTAAGGAAAGTAACCTTGTTATCACCAACCACAAGAAGCTGAGACCGGGAGAAATCTACACAAATGGCCTCGTTCCAGTAAGGTCATCCGCTCAGGGCTCAGTGGCTTCCCCACAATCGCTTCCTTTCACTCAACCTGCTACAAAAACATGCAGAATCTACCAATTCTTCGGGTCCTTCTTCCTCATGAGGGCTCTGTGTTCTGTGAAACTTAAAAAAACGTGTGTGCTTTTTCTCCCATTAACCTTTCTTATGTCAGCTGAATTTTCAGACACAGCTGGAAAATCCTAAGAAGGTAGAAGGGAAAATTCTCCTCCCGTAGAGTGGGCTCATGAGCAAGCCGCTCATGGCTGGGAAAAGAATCACAGAATTTGAGGATAACTCAACAGAACCCACAAAATCTGGAAAGCAAGAAAAACAACTGTGGTTTTATGATTTTCAGAAAGTGTAAATATTTTTATAAGATGAAATCTTCAGATTGATTAGATCACGTCAGTTCAACCCCTGTCCGTGGCTGTCACCGTGTAGCAGCGAGACGGCATGGTTCCTGCTGTGGAGGGAACGGAATTAATGAAATCAGTAGTTAGGAACTTATCAGTTTGGGATATAGTGTGTATTTGGACTATTTTAAACTTAGGAAACATAACTCCTTTTTTTTTGTTTGTTTGTTTTATTTTGTTTTTAGAACCACAGAGACATTCATCAAGCATGTTTGCTCCTGTGTCACCTCTGTGTGTTTCCTGGATTCTGATTTTCCAGTCAAGTGGCCTTTGTCAAGAGCAGTTTCTACTTGACTTTTCCCATAGGAATGACATGTTCAAAGGAAAAGCAGTACCTTACCGACTGCAAAGGGAACCAGCCTGGGAGGGAAGTCCCCACAGAGGCCCCCACAGCCCACTGGGAAAATGCCATCGCAGGACCATTATGGCTCCGGGAAAGCAGCATTAACTCAGAGTGCGGGTTGCTTCCGGTGCCAACCTTTGTCCTTTCTGTGTGATGGCTGCTGCTCAGGCTGGGCCATCTGCCCCAGCACACAGCAGACTTTCTGGGGCACATAACCAAGTGAGTTTACTTTGCCTACGTTGTGTTCTGTCAGATACCTGAAAAGGACAAGTCTCTCAATATGGGAAGGTGGGCCCCTGCCACCCGGGAAGATATTAACCAACATTAGGAAAGTTTCTAAGACTGTGGGAGGTTTAATGTGTGCTCAATGCCTCAGTAATGTGTAAACCTGGACCATCCAATGTTCCGTAGCTTCCGTTTTCCAATCCGCATGCGTTCTGACCCCTTAGAGTCGATGGCATGGCCTTCCCACCGCATCTCCCCTTTTCAGAGCTTTTGAAGGATTTGTTAAGTGATAACACAACACTTCTGCACAGGCACCATGAAAACTTTCTCTATTTAGGCAGGAACCAAAGCATCAGGGAAGAAAAGAGAATTCCTGCATTCCATTGGAAGGAAGGGAGGAGGGAGCGAGGGAGGAAGGAAGAATCAGCCGGAAGAAAAGTCTAAAAATCTCCTTTTAGGGAAATCTGAAGAAGTTCTGCTTCCGAGCGATTCAGGAAGCCGACTTGGTCCTCTGTTGTGTTCTCCCACTTATTCTCCTGACCCCGTTCACGACTCACAATGCGAGACAGAAGGCATATTCCAAGCACCTGGGCAAAGCGGAAGCGTGTTTGTGGTTGAGGGAAATGGCTTGGTCTGAAGCCAGTGAGGAAGCGGGCTCTCTCCTCAGGCAGTCTTGGTGTTGGCAGATGGTTCGCCAACCAGGAGAACCCAGGATCAAGCTTCTCCACTGTTTAAGCTTCAAGAACTGCACTGAAACCCGAGTTATCTCCTGAGTTTTTCATGGGATGGTGTAAAGTCTCCTTTCTAGATCAACAAGCCATGCATACTTTTCTATGAACATTGTGCCAATAATTGAGTTTTGCCTTGATTTCAAAACATTATGGCTTTGAATGATCAAGTGTAACTTGTTAGGAGGAAAACCTTCTTAAGGTGAAATCATGCACAGAAACGTTTTATAGAAAACCGACGGAGGCATTTCTGCTCTGTCCTGTGCAACCTCGCTGCCCCCACAATTCCCCCCCCCCCCAGCTCCTGGGCACATGGACAGGAAAGGCACTCACCGGGGGATCTAAATTCCAGCTCAGTGGTCTGCATCCTCATGATCTCTGGTGCCTCAGCTCCCAAGTGAGTGAGGAGGGTCACAGAGTTCCCTTTGGCCTCTCAAGCTCTGTTTTTCCATTTCAATTTTTTGCCTTACTTCTTAAAGAAGGTAGATAGCCCCTTCACTCTCCTAAAAAGTGTAAGAAGCACTAAACATGACACATATCTTTCTAATCAAATGCTAATCTTTTTAGGTGACCATTGTCTGGTATAGAAAATGTAAAGAAAAGAGAAGTTTCCTGATAAGATATTTTTTATTCAAATTGGCAAAGGTTTGTTTGTTTGTTTGTTTGTTTTAAAGAGAGTATAGTTCAATTTTAAAACTCTGAGGTAGTTTTAAAGTGTTAAACCAGAAGGCGTAATGTTCAAACTATGCAGACTCTTTCCCAAGGCATGAGCTCTAGAGAAAGTTGCTTGTGTGATAAGTACTGGTGTGATCAGTACTGGTGTGATCAGTACTGGTGTGATAAA